>NC_134411.1:47606677-47824177 GCF_038048845.1 Mixophyes fleayi | reverse complement strand
GGTTAGCTACTGCATAGCAATTAAATTGTTGACATGGATTACCAGTTAACTAATGTGACCCATGGCGTTTCATAAAGGGAAAAACAATAATGTCAAACTACTCACTCTCCTATGTACAGGAAGAGGCTAAAAATGATGCTGCTATACTTACCTGTAAACACAAAAAAGAGGATTTTTGTACTTACGTTAAATCCGTTTCTCTGATTCCGTCTGGGGGACACTGCTACCATGGGTTGTGGCGGGGAGCTCTGGAGTTGGCACCTAGCTAGTTAACTTTAGCAACTGCTGACAGACCCCTCCCCTCTACAATCCCCATCACCTCCCAGTTAATCAAAAAGCCCAAAAGGAGAAAAAGGCCAATCAACCAAGAGCACACAGAGGAAAAGCAGAAGGGAGGGATCGCAGTGTCCCCCAGACGGAATCAGAGAAACGGATTAAACGCAAGTACAAAAATCCTTTTTTCTCTTTCATCCAGTCTGGGGGACACTGCTACCAAGGGGAGTTCTAAAGCAGCCCCCTAAGGGTGGGACCGCTCTGAATGCCCTGCTTATAGAGCACTACGAGCAAAATTTGCATCCGCGGTAGATGCAAATAAACTGATAGAAATTGGTAAAGGTGTGGACAGAGGACTAGGTGGCTGCCCTGCAAAGCTGGTCCGCAGAAGCCCCATTTCTCGCTGCCCACGACGCCCCTACCGACCGGGTGGAATGGGCCGTAAGTCTCTCTGGCACAGGACGGTTAGCCCTGATGTAAGCCTGTTTAATGGTTGCCTTAATCCATCTTGCAATAGACTGTTTTGAGGCTGGCCACCCTCTTTTACTAGAATCAAAAAAGACAAACAGAGAATCGGTACGCCGAATCTGGGAAGTTCTCTTAAACATAAATACGGAGAGCCCTAACCACGTCTAATTTCTCCATATACTGCTGATCAGCATGAGAAGCCGATCTAAAGACCGGAACCCCAATTTCTTGGTTCATGTTACTATTAATATGCTAAAGGAGTCTATAAAGAGCATAGACTGGGACAAAGCCTTTGAAGGAAAAAATACGGAAGAAATGTGGGCTGTCTTTAAAATGTTGTTGGAAACATACACGTATAAGTTCATTCCTATGGGAAATAAATGTAAAAGAATGAAGTCTAAACCAATGTGGCTAAATAAAAAGGTAAGGGAAGAAATGCAAAGGAAGAAGCGTGCATTTAAATTGTTTAAGTCTGAAGGGTCAGAGGAGTCCTTCCGTAGGTACAACGAATGTAATAAAAAACATGCAAAAAGGAAATTAGATTGGCTAAATTAGAAAATGAAAGGCACGTTGCAAAAGAAAGACAAACCCCAAAAAGTTTTTTAAGTATATAAATGGCAAAAGGATTAAAAAAGATAATATAGGACCCCTAAGAAGTGAGATGGGTGAATTAATAAATGATACTAAGGAAAAAGCAGAGGTATTAAACACGTTCTTTTCTTCAGTATTTACCAGAGAGGAACAAATGGCAGAAGCAATACATAAAAATGGAAATGAAACCATGCCATTAATTAATACTTGGTTGTCAGAGGAAGAAGTCCAAAGGCGACTGAAGAATATTAAGATAAAGCTCCAGGTCCAGATGGCATACACCCAAGGGTCCTTATGGAATTAAACTCGGAAATAGCTAGACCGCTATTCTTAATTTTCAGAGATTCAATCTCATCAGGCTCAGTACCAAGGGATGCGCGAATAGCAGATGTGGTGCCGTTGTTTAAAAAGGGGACGAGATCACAACCAGAGAATTATAGACCTGTAAGCCTGACATCAATAGTGGGGAAACTACTGGAAGGTATTTTAAGGGACAGTATTCAGGATTACTTGGTACGCAATAAAATTATTAGTGGGAATCAACATGGATTTGTGAGGGATAGGTCATGTCAAACTAATCTAATTAGTTTCTACGAGGAAGTTAGTGGGAACTTAGACCAGGGCAGGACAGTAGATGCGGTCTACTTAGATTTTGCAAAGGCCTTTGATACAGTGCCACACAAGAGGTTGGTTTACAAAATAAGGGTACTGGGTCTAGGAATCAAAATTTGTACTTGGATCGAAAACTGGTTAGAGAATAGGGAACAGAGAGTTGTGATAAATGGAACATTTTCTAATTGGTCAAAAGTCTTAAGTGGAGTACCTCAAAGTTCCGTGCTGGGACCACTCCTTTTTAATATATTTATTAATGACCTTGGTGATGGTTTAGAGAGTAAAGTTTCTATTTTTGCAGATGACACTAAACTCTGTAAGGTAATAAAATCAGAGCAAAATGTAGCTTCTCTACAGAGGGACTTAAATAAACTGGAGGATTGGGCGGCCAAATGGAATATGAGGTTTAACACAGATAATGTAAGGTTATGCATTCAGGGATCAAAAACAAGAACGCAATCTATAAATTAAATGGAATTAATTTAGGAGAATCTATAATGGAAAAGGATTTGGGAGTGCTCGTAGACAGCAAGGGCAAACAAAGTATTGGCATGCATAAAAAGGGGCATAGATGCAAGGGAAGACAGTGTAATTTTGCCACTGTATAAATCGTTGGTAAGACCTCATCTTGAATATGCAGTACAGTTCTGGGCACCACTCTATAAAAAAGATAATTTAGAACTAGAAAGGGTTCAGAGAAGGGCGACAAAATTGATAAAGGGTATGGAGTCATTAAGTTATGAGGAAAGGTTAGCCAGTTTAGGCAAGTTTACTTTAGAAAAGAGGCGTCTAAGGGGAGATATGATTACTATGTATAAATACATTAGGGGTCAATACAGAGAGCTTTCATGGGAACTTTTTACCCCAAGGACCATACACAGGACACATGGTCATCCCCTAAGGTTAGAGGAGAGGAAATTTCACAACCAGCAAAGGAAGGGGTTATTTACAGTAAGGGCAGTCAAGATATGGAATTCATTGCCAGGGAAGGTTGTGATGGCAGATTCAATAGATATGTTTAAGAAAGGGTTAGACAAATTTTTAGCGGAAAGATGTATCCAGGGATACGACCGTTAATTTAAAATGAAGGATAGTAGTGGATATAGGGTAAAAATAGGACTGCAATATTGAGTCTGGGGAGATTTTCACAACTGAAACAGATTGGCGGTTGCTTACTCTGGATTAATTTCAAATATAAGTGCAGGATCGCAGGAGATCCAAAATAGGTTGAACTTGATGGACTGGTGTCTTTTTTCAACCTCATCAACAATGTTACTATGTAAAAGGAAGGCCGAAACAACCTTCGGAAACAAAGAAAGGGAGAGTTCTTAATACCGCTCTGTCCTCGTGAAAAACTAAATATGGTTCTCGACAAGACAGAGCTCCCAACTCTGAAACTCTGCGTGCAGATGCAATCGCCAAAAGAAAGACTACTCTCCAGGTCAGAGACCCAAGATCTGCCGTAAGTATTGGTTCAAAAGGAGGCTCCGTAAGCATCTCCATTACCAAGTTAAGATCCCATGGTGCAGTAGGCAGAACGTAGGGAGGCTGAATATGTAAGACTCCCTGAAGTAAAGTCTTGATGTCTGGCAAATCCGCTAACTTCGGGTGAAAGAAAACTGAAAGCGCTGATACCTGAACCCTTAAGGAACCTAAACGGAGACCCGCTTCCAGACCATCCTGAAGGAAAGCCAATAAACGAGGGAGACGAAACGAGGACATGTGACAAGACTTATTTTCACACCATCTGATATAGGCTCGCCAAATACGATGAGAGCTGAAACTGGTTTTCGAGCAAGCAGCAGAGTGTTCACCACACTGGGGGAGAAACACCTAGCTCTCCAGAGCCTGGCTTCAACAGCCATGCCGTTAAATTCAGCCGAGGTAAATCCTGGTGACGAAAAGGACCTTGCAGGAGAAGATTGTCTCACGAAGGAAAGCCGATGTTCTTGCCCTACCGCCATGGAGATAATGTCCGTGTACCACACTCGACGCGGCCATGCAGGTGCCATCAAAATTACCGCAGACCGCCCTGCCTCACCCATCTGAGTACTTGAGGAAGCATGGGCATTGGGGGGGGAGGGAACAGATATCCCAACCTGAAATCCTATTACATGGTCATTACGTCCACTGCTACCGCTAAGGGGTCTCTTGCCCTTGCGCAAAACCTGGGAACCTTTCTGTTGTGTCTGAAGGCCATGAGATCTATATCAGGAAGACCCCACCTCTGAACTAGGCTGAAAAACTTCCGGATGGAGGGACCACTCCCCTGGCATCATCGCGTTGCGACTGAGATAATCGGCCTCCCAGTTTTTTATTCCTGGAATGAACACTGCCGAGATTGCTGGAACATATTGTTCCGTCCAAGCAACTATCTGAGCTGATACTCGCATTGCAGCTGCACTTCTCGTTCCTCCGTCTGTTGACATATGCCACAGCCGTGGCACTGTCGGACTGAACGGCCCTGAAGGAGGGTTTGTGCCCCCCCGAAGAGCGAAAAGAATTGCTTTCAACTCTAACGTGTTGATGGATAGGGCGGATTCCTGAACTGACCAAAGCCCCTGGAGCCGGAGATGAAGGACTACAGCCCCCCCAACCCTTCAGGCTGGCGTCTGTTGTGACTATGATCCATGACCATGGAGCAAAGGACCTGCCCACCGCCATGTGATCCTGAATCAGCCACTACTGAAGCGATTCTCTCGCATCCGGAGACAGAGAGATCTTCTGGCGATCCAAATGTAGGTGGGATCCTGACCACTTTGTCAAGAGATCCCACTGGAAGCACCGTGAATGAGCCCGACCGAAGGAGATCGTCTCGAAGGAGGCCACCATCTTTCCTAGAAGACACATGCACAAGTGAATTGAAGGACTGGGGGAGGACAAGACCTGAGATGTTATCCTCTGAACCGATTTGATTTTCCCTATAGGGCAGAAACACCTTCTGTTGTTTGGTGTCCATGATGAGTCCCAGGAAAACCATGCGTTGGCACGGAACCACCTGGGATTTCTTTAAGTTTATTAACCACCCATGGCTCTCAAGGAAGGCTATGGTGAGGGATAAGTGCTGTTGTAAGCAAATCTCTGAGGTGGATTTGATGACCAGATCGTCTAAGTAGGGCACAACCTGAACTCCCTTTTAGTGAAGACAGGCTGCCATTACCGACATGATCTTCGTGAAAACCCTTGGAGCCGCGGAGAGGCGATAGGAAGTGCCCGAAACGGATAGTGGGAGGTCCCACTGAGAATCTCAGGAGAGACTGATGACTGCTCCAAATAGGAACGTGGAGGTATGCGTCCTTTATGTCTATGGAAACCATAAACGCGATTCCTTTCCAAGCCGTTTATTACCGACCTCAAAAGACTCCATCGAAGTTTGTCCACTCGTAAGTGTACATTGAGGTTCTTTAGGTTTAAGATGGGTCGAAAAAGAACCTTCCGGTTTCCTGACAAGAAAAAGATTTGAATAAAAACTTTTTTTTACCTTTCTGGTTTTCTGGGACCCTGCAAATAACTCTGTTGCCGAAAGAAGAAAGCGACACAACTCTGTATTGCCTGTCTTCTCTGTGGATCTCAGGGTAGCGGGGTTACAAAGAACGATGTGGAACAGGACCCAGCAGGTCTATCATGTACCCCCTTGATATAATGCCCAAAATCCAAGGATCTTGAGAGGACGCTGTCCACTGTTCTTGAAAAAGAGACAGGCATCCCCCCCACTGTCGCCAACTCCTGGAGAGTAGAGTGGCAGTCAGGACGCAGGCTTCTCCTGAGCCCTGACCGAGAAGCCTCTAGAATTCGGTTGTCTGCCCGGATGACTGGCCCCTAGGAAAGGAGGTCCCCCAAAAAGACTGCCTAAAGGAGCTAAAACGAGGGGTCGGGCTCTGCCTAGTTTCACTGGCAAAAAGGTGCTTTTGCCACCCGTTGCCTGAGAAATACTGTCTAACTCTGGCCGAACAAACCTTATGCTGAAAAGGGAATGGTTTCTAGGGATTTCTTAGATTCTGAATCGCCTCCCAGGATTTCAGCCATAATGTTCTTCTTGCTGAAATTGCCGTAGCCTGTATAGAGGAAGACACAGACGCTGTGTTCTGAGCTGTCTCAAAGATAACCAGATGCCTCTTTCAAATGTAAAGCTAGGGGAAGCAATTCTGAGTTCTGCAAGGCCCCTGCCAGCTGCTCTGCCCATGCTTTCATGGCTCTAGCACCCAAGCTGAAGCAAATGTGGGTCTAAAGGTGGAACCCGCAGCTACAAATATAGATTTTAATTGAGATTCAATTCTGCGGTCAGTGGAGTCCTGCAGTGTTGCTGTGCCCGCGACCGGCAGGATAGTGTGGCGGGCTAAACGGGCAACGGGAGTATCTACTTTAGGGATTCCTTCCCAGCGAGCTACATCCTCTTCCTGTAATGGATACGAGGAGATCTTTTTGGAATAGAAAAACTTTTATCAGGCTGTTTCCAGGCTCCCTCAGCAATAGCTCTCAGTTCTACAGGAGGAAAACGAATAACATTTCTTTTGGACTTCTTAAAGAGACTTCTGTCTATAGACTAGGATCCTCAGACTCTGGGAGGTCCAAGGCCTACTTTACCGCTAAAACTAAATCATCCATACCTTGATATCTGGCGGTATCTTCCTAATCAGACAGTTGAACCTGGTCCTCTTCGGACAAAACCCTTCAGAATCCGAGGGGGGACAGAAGAGGATTAGCAGATCTAAACCGCTTTCTTTTTAGAAGGGCCCAAATCTGGGGATTCAAGTATTTGGTTTAGCCTGTCTACACCTTTTATTAATGATGAGGACCATGCTGGTTCTGTCGGGACAGAGGCCCGATCCCTTATTAGAGAAGAAGGGCCTGCTATAGCCGTTCCAGTAGATGCGGTCGCAGCAGAAGGTCCCAAAGTTGTAACAGCATTATCCGACACAGCAGGAAAAGTTGCCAGCACTTGTCAGTAACTGAGTAGATTTAGTGATAATCTGGGCTAAAGAGGAAACGGACTGTGTCAGAGAAGCTACCCAGGCCGGCTCCTACGTCAGCGGGGCTGGAGTGTGCTGGGTCTCCACAGAGGGGGGCACCCCCCCTTCGCAGTCAGTGCAGAGCACCAACGGGTCATTTTGCTCAAATAGTAATTTAACCTTACATCTAGAAAATGTAAAATATTTAGCCATAGGACCTTTTCCTTTATCTGTCATTTTACAAAGGAAAGAATCAACAAACACACCAGACTTGAGAGAGTGTGAGAGAGACAGAGAAAACACAAGTAATCAACTGATCTATAATAAAAGTTGTACTTGTACTTTTTTTTTTAATAAACAATGATTTTTTTGGGCAAGTAAAGAGTACAACGATATTACACCTACTAGCCACACTTTATAATCAAACAAATACAGTTTTGTAAATGCGCAGAAGACCGGACTGTTCCAATTCCATTGAAGAGCAGGGGAGCTCTGTGTAGCATTAGCTCCCCCTCCTACAATATTTCTGTCTCCTCTTTTTTTTTTTTTTTTTTTTAATTATGCGCACCAGCAGAGTAACGGAGACCTCAAAGTATTAAGGTCTCCTGCAGTGGTTTTGTACCCCGATGCCCCCTCCTATCTGTGAGGGGGGATCTTGGTATTGCCCCCATCATCTCCTCTCTCTCCTCTCTCGTTCACTCCGCGGACCCGAATCTAAGATGGCCGCCGGCTTGTGGATCCAATAATCGGTGCTCTATGCCTGCAGTGGCAGCACCGGTTATCGGGGAGGCTCTGAGAGTGACAGCGGTCGGAGAGAGACCGCATGTCACTGTTTCAGACACCCTTATACTCTGCCAGCGAGAGCCCTCGGCTCTCATCTAACAGAGCAGTGTCTGCGCTGTGATTCTGGGAGTGTGTTCTCTATGGTAGACCGATCCACAACAGTGAGTACGAAATTACAGTCATTGCTCACGACAACATGGCTGATAAAAAGTCGCTAAAGGGACGTCCGCTCTTCCCTTTATTGTCCTAAACAAGGCTAGTGTGTATGCAGTCCATGGGACCATCGAATCGCATGTAAAATCGCTTAGCATAAAAAGATGGGTCGAAATTTCTGTAGTGTGTACCCAGCTTTAGTCAAGTAAACAAAGTCCTTGTGCTTAGGATTCAGAGACCTCTGCTGTTCAGCTGTGGTATGTGCAGCAGAGGAGGGATGGATCCAGAGACATCCAGGTCCCGATTCAACAATCATATCATGGCTCTAGTGAAGGTCATAAATTACTATATTGCTTCCCACACTACTTTGGCCCCCAAACTTTACATTAGTACAATAAAAAGCAATTACTAGGACTAATATAACATTGTTCATATCTTCATAACTGAAGTCTATTCACAGAGCCCATAGTGACACACAGATAATGCTCTAATTCTTGACATGTTGCCAATATCGGAAAATGGAACTTGGGTAAACAATGTGATGCACCCTATATTCAGTCCAGTGTTTGAGGGAGGACAGAAACCTCTTGTGGAGCAGAACCCCTTTTTCTCCATGGGAGGGTTCTGTCCTCCCTGAGCTCACCTTAGGACACCTGCACCAATTGCTCAGTCTTAGTGTAGAGAGGAAGTGTCCAGGCCCAAAGTTCTGTGTTAGAGAGCAGACTCAGTGAGGCACCCAGGTAGGCTCAAAGAGCATTAGACAACCAGGCAGAGAGCTTCAGGAGCAGCCAGGCCTTTACAGTGTGAGTGGCCAGTCTTAGAGAGAGAGAGAGGCTGACAGCCAGGTGGCTACAGTTGGTGTTTCCAAGGGCTTGTGTTCTTCTACAGAGAGAGGACAATAAAACTATATTGCTCAATGTGGGCAGGAAGAGAGATAACATGAGAGATGGTGGGGCTGCATGGAGAAAAGCTACAGAAGGGGAGGACTATTAAATGCTTTAAGTTGATTTTCAGTCTTAGGTGTGTCTTTTGTACTAAAAGAATATTTATCTTGACCAATTGTTATTGGGAAATTCCTTAGTATTGTTATCTTGGGTTTATTTTTTTCATTACCCAACATTTCTGCTTTCAATCTTCTTTTTTCCTAATGGTGTATTATGATTGCACTTTAATTCTGTAGGTTAAAAGCAAGGGGGAGTAATAGTGCTAGCAGGGAAGATCTAAACACTTTCAATGCATTTATCTGGCCCAGTCAAATACATTGTTCTATTATTCAAGTTAGTGTGGGCCTTGGCTCCGAGGCATAGTACAGGAATCATTAACAACAAGTGACCGAATGATTCCTGTAGTAGCAATGTGCTGTCTTCTGTCCTATATAGAAAATATTTACCCACAGAGAACACTATATCAAGCTGCAGGTTTGAAAAAGTGGACATGTTGTCTATAACAACCAATCAGATTCTAGTTGTCATTTATTTAGTACATTCTACAAAATGATAACTAGAATCTGATTAGTTGCATTAGGAAACATCTCCAGTTTTTCCAACCCGCATTGAGAAATTCACCACTATGTCTCCTTTTTGATCAATCTGCAAAAAAACGACCATTTGCGAATTACATATAAACTTTACAGGAATAAATTAAAATATGTTGTAAGCTAAACATTAGCTGTATAGCCAAAATGTTAAATTCACATTTACAAAAAAAAAAATAAAAAAATTCTAACATGATGAAAATCATTCCCCTATTGCCACTCACTGTGCTCATAAGCAGGGTCCAGCTTCTCCTTTTTTACCCTGCGAGAGTCTGTTTCCTTGGTGGACCTGGATCTTCCTTCCCTGTCCCGAGGTCTCTCTCTTTCCCGGGATCTCTTGCGTCTTTCTCGTTCACGTTCCTTATGCTTGTGTTTCTTGTGCTCTCGATGCCGATCTTCCCCTCATGCCGATCTTCCCCTCCGAGTGAAGCATCACGTTCTCGTTCCTTCTCCTTATGTTTCTTAGAAGACCCCATTACTGAGGGAAAAATTAAATATATAATTGATAAATTATAATGACATTTAATATGTACCTGTATAACATATGATGTAGTGAAGTAGTCAAAATTCAAACTTTTTCTTATCTTTGTTTACTGTCCTAAATTATATAATTGGTACTTGTTCATAATGCAGACACCACTTTAAACATGGAGTCCACCAACCTGTCATTTCGGTTATCTTGGGCAGGAAGCTGTTGATCGATTCCTCTTCCCTCTCTCACCACCTCACCCTTCCTCTCCCAGTGTCTCACCACAAGCAAAAAGAACCTAGCTGCATTAACTTGGTAGTAACACATAGGGGCATATTCAATTGTCCGCGTTGCTTGCGCACTATTACCGCTATTACGGTAATAGTGCGCGTAATTACCGCTATTACGGTAATAGTGCGTGTAATTACCGCTATTACGGTATCTTTAACACCGGCTTTCAGCTCGTAGTTAAAACGTAATAACGGTAATACTTTCAATGCCGCGTTACTTTAGAGAGTAACCCAGACAACTGAATATGCCCCATAATCTGCATAATCATTTTGTGTTAATGATTGTTCAACATATGATCCAGAGCCTCTCTCATTCTATACAATACCCACAGCTCTGCTCTCTACTAACTTATATTTGTGCCTAAGCACAAATATTTTACATTAGCCATTCACTACATATATCCTCTACATAGTAGAGCCTTCATTCTCCTTTCCAGGTAGTTGCTGCCTTTCTATACATTATTATTAACAATAATAATAATAATAATAATAATAATAATCTTTGTTTATAGGGCTCCACAAGGTATCCGCAGCGCCGTACAGAGTTCAGACAGTGGATCATACAGGGTAGAATATTACAGAATAATAAACAAAAATACCAGGACTTCAAAACTCCCAACATAGCTTACAAATTGAGGATGGAGCAGAATAATAAGTAGAGAGACAGGAGCTAAGAGGGCTCTGCTTGCTAGAGCTTACTTTCTAAAGGGAGGGAAACAGACATGAGGCACAATGGGGAGATAGAGGGGATCAATTGCAAGAGAAGTGAGTGGCGGGGTAGGGGAAGAGAGGTGATGGAGACAGGCATGGAGAGCAAGTTAGGTGGATGGCTGGTAGGCTTTGAGGAAGAGGTGAGTTTTAAGTGCCTGTTTGAAAGTGCACAAATTAGGGGACAGTCGGTTGGAGAGTAGAAGGTCGTTCCAGTGGAGGGGGGGGCAGCCCGTGAGAAATCTTGAATTCTGGAGTGGGATGAGGTGATCAGCGTGGAGGAGAGGCGATGGTCATTGGTCGAACGCGAGGAACGTGATGGGGTGTGAGTGGAAAGGAGGTTGGAGATGTAAGGGGCAGTGGAGTGGGAGAGGGCCTTGTAGGTGAGGGTGAGGAGTTTGAAAAGGATTCTGTAGGGGAAAGGAAGCCAGTGTAATGCAAGGCAGAGAGAGGAGGCAGAAGAGGAGCGGTAGGAGAGGAATATTAGTCTCGCAGCAGCGTTAGGTATAGACCTGAGGGGGGCAATGTGGGAGAGGGGGAGGCCGGTGAGAAGGTTGCATTAATCAAGACGGGAAACTATGAGTGACTTGGTAATAGTTTTGGTGGCATTCTGAGAAAGGAAGGGCCGGATGCGGGCGATATTGCATAGTTGAAAATGACAGGATTGGGCACAAAATTAAATGTGGAGGGCAAAAGAGAGGGAGGAGTCAAGGGTGACGCACAGGCAGCGGAGTTGGGGAACAGATGAGATGGTAGTATTGTTAACAGTAATAGAGATATCAGGATGGAAAGAAGATCAAGTGGAGGGAAGACAACAAGCTCAGTTTTGGCGATGTTAATTTTGAGAAAACGTGAGGACATCCAGGAAGAGATGGCAGAAAGGCAGTCAGATACACGAGAAAGGAGTGAGGGTGAGAGATCAAGAGAAGAGATGTAGAGTTGAATGTCATCAGTGTAGAGGTGGTATTGGAGACCAAAAGAAGTGATATCACCCAGGGAGGTAGTGTAGAGTGAATAGACTAGAGATTATTATTATTATCTTTTATTTATATATATCGCCACAAAGGGTCCACATTCCATACATAGAGCATAGGACACAACAGAAGATGGCAATACAAAAACAAAAGTGCAATTATAAAAACAAAAACCTCAGAGCAGGTAGACAGGGAAAGAGGCATAAGTGAATACTATAAATGCTATAAAGCATGCATGCTATATATACTAAGAATGCTATAAACTAGTATAGAGGAGGAGAAGTGGGGAGTGAACTAAAGCAAGTTGAACCTGTGCCCAGCAATGTGGGCGCAACTAACAAGATCAGAGCAGTGATGGGGAAGTGAAGGCAAGGGAGGAGAGGAGAACCAAGGGCAGGGGCCTAGTGTCGAGGAGCAAAAAATAGGCTGGGGAGCCAAAGGTAACAGAAAGAGGAGTAGGACAACGAGAGGATTAGAGGGCCCTGTTCACGGGAGCCTACCTAAAAGGAAGGGGCAGACTGACAAGAAACACAAAGAGGGGAGTCACGGAGCGGGAACAAGAAGTCTGAAGGGAAAGATATACAAAAGCATGTAGCATGTGGAACAGAGGAAGAATGAAGGTGAGGTATACTACGATTAGTGATGAAGGATCAAGAAGAGGGATAGAGGAGGGCAGAAGAAAGGTTAGACAGAGGGAGGGTAGCTTTCCTGAACAGGTGGGTTTTAAGGGATCATTTGAAGTTTTGCAGGCTAGGTGATAGAACAAGGGAGATCGTTCCAGAGAAGGGGGGCAGCACGGAATTTTTTTTGAATGCAGAAGTGAGTCATAGTAACCAGATGGGAGGCGTGGAGGCGGTCATTGGCTGAACGAAGAAGGCGAAAAGGAGAATGAATTGAGATGAGAATGGAGACGCAAGGAGCAGTGGAGTTAGAGAGGGTTTTGTAGGTGAGGAGCTTGAAGAGGATTCTGTAATGGAGGGGGAGCTAGTGCAGTGCTTGATAGAGAGGGGAGGCTTGTGTAAACTGCCGAGAGGCAAAAATTAGTCGGACTGCAGCATTAAGTATGGACTGAAGAGAAGCAAGACGGTTGCGGGGGAGGCCAGTAAGGAGGAGGTTGATCATCTCCCGCACTGATTACTACAGAGAATGAATGAGAGTTTAGGTGCCATCAATAGACAGGAAAGGTCCAATACGAGCTATATTGCAGAGATGAAAGTGGTAGGATTTGGGAAGGGATTTGATGTGGGGGTGAAGGAGAGGGAGGAGTTAAAGATGACATCGAACTTGGGGAAAAAAGAGGAAATGTTGTATTATCAATAGTGATGGAAAGGATGGGAGGAGGCTCTTGAGGGAAGGAAAACTATAAATTCAGATATGGCCATGTTGAGTTTAAGAAAACGTTGTGACATCCGGGAGAAGATGTGAGGAGGGAAGGAGAGGTCAGGAGATGAGAGGTAGATTTGGGTGTCATCAGCATAGATGGTACTGGAGGCCAAAGGAACAGATAAGTTCACCCAGTGAAAGAGAGCGGTTAGGAAGCTAGGAGGTGAACTATGAGGGGACAGTGTCAGAGAGGCCAATGATGTGATGGGTGTGCAGCAGGAGAGGGTGATCAACTGTGTTGAAGGCTGCATATAGGTCCAAGAGGATGAGAAGGGAGTAAATGGCCTTTACATTTGCCAGACAAAAGATAATTTGTGACTTTAGTAAAGGCAATTTCTGTGGAGTGGAGGGGGTGGAAACCAGATGAGAAAGGATCAAGTTGTCGGAGAGGTAGCTACTGAGAAGGTTGTAGACAAGCCATGGAAGCAATTTAGAAGCCTGAACATTGAATAATGGCAGACCCAATTGTAAATAATGTTCATTGATAGCAAGGGGCAGAGTCCACTAATATTTCACGCTTGCAGAATGTGTTCATAAATTATAATATAAACACGGACCATGGTTCATTTCCCTGGGATACTGAAGCTAAAATATCTGAAACCAAATATTACTGTCACCTGCATAGCTAGTCCCTGTAATCCAGAATGAATGAAGGTAAACCAAAAGCCTAAAAGCGTTATTCTTTTCAATGTAATCCACTGCCAGGCATCAGGACGTTTGAAATAATTTTGTGCAGTGTTGATGTGAGTTTATAGAACATTAGGGTTGTGACGTTAGAGTGGTGGTCATATAATTATAAAGTGATTTTATTTTTTCCCAGTAAAAGATATGAATTGATGAAATAAAATGTTTATCCTTAAATTTATTAATGCTAGTCCATTACACTGCTTGATTAGCCGAGGTGAAATAAAATTGTGCCTCATGATCTAAGTAAGAATAATCTCTAGCTAGTTATCAATTTTTTCTAAAGAAAGAAAAAATTTCTTTCATTTAGACTTCAGGTTTTTGATCTTTTTTTTCCTCTACAATATTATAATATAATAATACAGATACAAACAGCTCACAATGTTATGAAACTGTATATAGAAGTATACTTTAATCATGTCTCTAACTATATCACTTTTCAAAAACACAGCAGGCTGCGTTTTTCACCCATCTTAAACCATTTTTACATTATAACAAGTGGAGAAAATGAGAACACAAGCATACACACTTGTATTTAGAAACAATGAAAAAATCCAATTATACACAACACATATGCACGGCATGTAATCTGGAGACGTTACTTTCCTTCATCATCTTTTAAAATACATAACAGAAAGATCCCCGTGTATACACATTGCATGGCTTTAATCAGACGGGAGCTGGAACTTGTAGTTCAACAGCAGCTGGAGAGCCGCAGATCGTCTACCTCTGCTTTAGATGGTAATAATACAGGGTGATAAAGGGAGAACCTGAGACTGCACACATTAAGCAGCAAGTTTCTGTAAACATCCCATGATCAGACTACCTATAGGTACAGTATTACATACTACCGGCACAATCAAGCTGTGGACGAAATCATGCTCATAATACACCTATAGAACACAAAATACATATACCGAGAAAACTATGGCAATTTCAAACCACCCTAAATCACAAATACTGACAGAAACTACTTACTGAAGACTCCGTCTGGGTTGCGTTTCACAAGATGTCTGCCACAGTGGTCGCAGCTCTGACGTCACCCCCTAGTATACCGTCGCTTAACAAAGTGCGTACAATTATAATTTAGTACCCTACCGCGTCACTCTTGTATTTTACAATTATCTTGCAACCAATAGAGCAAGGAAATCCCAAATGTTTATTAGGTTGCAGTAAATTCCCGACCCAGAATTCTTTATAGGTAGACTACACTTCCTACGGAAATTTATACCTTATATGCCTTCAGTACGGGGGTGTAGGAACCAGGGATGGAAGAGGTGGCAGTTGTCCCCCCCATGATTTCTGATGGGTGGGCAAAGAATGTTTTGCACCGCCCCCATTAAAATTCTACACAAAAGCCTTTAGCTACTTTATGAAGTCAAGGGGGTAAATGTATGAACCTCCGGATTCTTCAACTCCGGCGAGTTCATTTAAATTTAAGCGCTGAAGACGCTGAACTCGCCGGAGTTGAAGAATCCGGAGGTTCATACATTTACCCCATGGTGTCTGTTCTAAACTTGTGAAACTTTTTTAAATTATAGACTGTCTTGGTATAACTACCAAATGTCCTTTACTATAGATTGCCTTAGTATAAATTTAATACACATTGATTGCTTTTTAATAATCTGTATTGATCATACTTGCTAACTCTCCCGGAATGTCCGGGAGACTCCCGAAATTCGGGTAGGACTCCCGGGTGAGCAGGTAATCTTGCTGCCAAAATGACGCGATTCACCCTGCCCCGCCCTTCCCGTCCTCCAACCACGCCCCCCTGCCTGGGATCTCCCGGAAAGAAGTTTATAAAGGTTGGCAAGTATGGTATTGATGATGAACAACTATTCACTTTATTATTACCCTGAATTTTGTATTTTGTGCGGTGCATTCAGTAACAAATATGAGATATAGCAATTTAAATGTATACCATAACCACTGAAGTAGTGACTATAGATTTAAAATACTTTTAATAATATTAGGCTGTCAACAAAATCTTAATAAAAACTATGTTAATGACTATGAAAAATTATATTTTTTAAAATGAACAATTGAATTTATCTATCTTTCTAACAGCTATTGTACTAATTGTTAGTTAATATTAAGGATGAGCGGGCTCGGATTTCTCTAATCCGAGCCCACCCGAACAGTGCGGATCCGACGGGATCCGAGCACTGTTCGGGTATTTCCGGCGCCCAAAAAAAATGAAACTGAGGCTCTGACGTCCGAGTCTCGCGTCGGATCTCGCGAGACTCGGATTGCATAAATTCCCCGCTCGCGCCCGGCATCTTCAGTCGGGCTCAGATCATTGAAGAGGGAGGTTATAGGTTTAGTGGTGCTCCGTCCTGTGTCCTGTGTCCTATCACTCTGTCCTGCTTAATATCCAGTGGTTACTTGGTCCTGTGCTCTGTCCTGCTGATCAGTCCAGTGTTTTTTTTTGCAGTGCTCTGTCCTGCTGAGTGCAGTGGTACTTTTGTCCTGTGCTCTGTCCTGCTGAATCCAGTGGTGCTGCCTGTGTCCTGTGCTCTGTTCTGCTAAGGGCATTGTCATCTATAAATTATTCAAAAGTTATAAAAAAATTTAAAAAAAATTATAAAAAACTTATACAAAAATTATTAAAAAAAAATTATAAAAAAATTCAAAAAAAATAATTGAAAAAAAGATAAAAAAATTAGTTAAAAAATACTAGGTACTGCTATTTCAAAGTCAAACTACGTTCACTGTTGCTGCTGTACCAAAAAATAATAGGTACTGCTATTTAACAGTCAAATTACGTTCACTGTTGCTGCTGTACCAAAAAATAATAGGTACTGCTATTTAAAAGTAAAACTACGTTCACTGTTGCTGCTGTACCAAAAAATAATAGGTACTGCTATTTAAAAGTAAAACTACGATCACTGTTGCTGCTGTACCAAAAAATAATAGGTACTGCTATTAAAAAGTAAAACTACGTTCACTGTTGCTGCTGTACCAAAAAATAATAGGTACGGCTATTTACTATTTATTTATTTATATACTGTTCATTATTTCTGTAGTTCCAAAAAAGAGGAACTGCCATTTCTATTACTACGTTCATTGTTTGTGTAGTTCCAAAAAATAGGAACTGCCAGTTATATTACTACGTTCATTATTTCTGTAGTTCCAAAAAAGAGGAACTGCCAGTTCTATTACTACGGTCATTGTTTGTGTAGTTCCAAAAAATAGGAACTGCCAGTTCTATTACTACTGTCATTGTTTGTGTAGTTCCAAAAAATAGGAACTGCCATTTCTATTACTACGTTCATTGTTTCTGTAGTTCCCAAAAAATAGGAACTGCCAGTTCTATTACTACGGTCATTGTTTGTGTAGTTCCAAAAAATAGGAACTGCCAGTTCTATTACTACAGTCATTGTTTGTGTAGTTCCAAAAAATAGGAACTGCCAGTTTTATTACTACGTTCATTATTTCTGTAGTTCCAAAAAATAGGAACTGCCAGTTCTATTACTACAGTCATTGTTTGTGTAGTTCCAAAAAATAGGAACTGCCAGTTCTATTACTACGGTCATTGTTTGTGTAGTTCCAAAAAATAGGAACTGCCAGTTCTATTACTACGGTCATTGTTTGTGTAGTTCCAAAAAATAGGAACTGCCAGTTCTATTACTACGGTCATTGTTTATGTCGTTCCAAAAAATAGGAACTGCCAGTTCTATTACTACGTTCTTTGTTTCTGTAGTTCCAAAAAAGAGGAACTGCCATTTCTATTACTATGTTCTTTGTTTTTATAGTTCCAAAAAAGAGGAACTGCCATTTCTAATACTATGTTCTTTGTTTATATCTGTGCAGTGGAATTCAGACCAGTTGAGGGTGATATATTGTGGCCCCGGTACCAAATTGGGTACCGGGGCCACTCCACTACGCAGTCCAGATAGATGCATATCAGATATTAAACTACATTCAGTGTTGGGGCCAAATCCAAAATTAATTGACGCGCTCGAACTACACCCTGTATATGCTGCAGAGGATGTAGGAGCAGCCATATGTGCAGTGGAAATTAGAACAGTTGAGGGAGGTATTGTGGCCCCGGTACCAAATTGGGTACCGGGCCCACTCTACTACGCAGTCCAGAAAGCTACCTCGGTGCAACGTTTTGGACTAAAAACAATATTGTGAGGTGTGAGGTGTTCAGAATAGACTGGAAATTAGTGGAAATGATTGTTATTGAATGTTATTGAGGTTAATAATAGCGTAGGAGAGGAAAACAACCAAAAAACAGGATTTTAGCGCTTTTTATGCTTTTTAAAAATTAAATCAGAACCCAAAACCCGAAATCAGAACCAAAACCTTTCGTCAGGTGTTTTGGCAAAACAAATCAGAACCCAAAACCTCAAGCTAATCAGAACCCAAAACACTAAAAGTGCCCGGTGCACACCCCTAGTTAATATTAATAATAATATTTATTTAATAATGTATAAATACATTTTTGGCCAATCCCTGAAACACCGACAAAAATTAACATAGGATTGAGAGTCACTTTTACAATTGTCGCTAAACAAGATATCAAATGCAAGAAAAAGGGGCTCCAAGACCTATAGTAGTCCTTGGCTTTTTGCCCCCCCCCTCATGAAAATTTTCGTTGCTACGCCCCTGCTTCAGTATATTGTCTAAAAATAGGTTTCTTGCACATATCATGCTTGTTGAAAACTAATCACCTTTGCCGTGCAAAATATAGTTTCTATATTTACTACTGACATTCATAGTTTCTAACATTTTCAATATACAGAATATGAAGAATTATACAGTTGGTTAGAATTGAACAATAAGGACATTTCCAGGAACATATCTTTAAAACTTTGGACTGTAGACTTTTAAAGCAACATGTCACGTTAGAGATTATTCTGTTTAACAGCAGGTTTACAAATGCTTTCATTTTACTTACTGATTGATTAACAGGCTTTTTACTTATATATATAATCCACTTTAAATTGTGTTTAATAGCATTATAAGAAAGCACAATAACCCTTTAACATTAAAATCAGTGTCTACAAGGCAATCACAAAGGTTATTTACCAGGGCCTGATTAAGGGTCACAGCCACCCTAGGCTAACACACTGGTTGCTGCCCCCCCACCTTGCCGCTCTCCACCCCACCTCCTACCACCAATGTTTGTGTAATTATAATATATATATATATATATATATATACATACACACACACACACACACACATATATATATATATACATATATATATATATATAATAAACATACATATATATATATATATATATATATATATATATTTATATTATACATACTTGCCAACTCTCCCTGAATGTCCAGGAGTCTCCCGAAATTCGGATCCGTCTCACGGACTCCCGGGACAGCTGGCAAATCTCCCGCATCCCGCTACTGCCACCACTAAATGACGCGATTTGTGGTGAATTGCGTCATTTTGGCCCCGCCCCCCGTGGAAAAAAACAGCGTTTTTGTCGTGGGGGCCCTCCAGTCATGCCCCAGTCATAGCTGCCCTGTCAGTGCAGCGGGGACTGTGTGACAAGTGTGGTCATGTGACTATCCCACATGACCACACAAAGCTTTGTACCCAGCTGCCCTGTCAGCATAGTTGCCAATTCCGCTTATAACAAGCGGAATTGGGCTTCTTTTTTTCTCGAGTTGCAGGTTTTTTTTAGGCTGCCGCTTGTTGCTTCTTTTTGGGGTTGGACATGGTCTCCTCAGACTGCATTTTTTTCTTCTTCTTTGGTCTGTTTACATTTAGTGATTGGAGCAATCACATGTTTTGTTTTATGGGTAGGTGCAGCGATATTCCTCCAATAAAGTGGCATTTTTGTTGGTGGGTGAGCGGAGTCAGAGGAGGACATGGAATAAATCACAGGATGACGGATCTGCAACAACCTGCTGAAATAAGTGCTGTGTCTGTACTATTGCTGCACTTATAGAAGGTAACACTGCTATATAACACCCTCCCATTCAGTAGCTGCTCATGTCATATGACTGCTTTCAGAGCCCTATTTTTATACTGTTATATCATGGGGCTGTCTTGTACAGACATATAAGTGTCCTTGCATACATTATACTCAGTTCACATATGTTGTGGATCTTGCCTTTTTTACTTGCCGGGCGATGCTGTGCTGTAATTATGGTTAATAAGAATCTGTGTGTATTTGGGGATGATTATTGAATCTGCAGCCATGTCAGTTTCCCCCATTTCAAAATGGTAATTTACTGCATTTGCTTCTTGTTTTGCCATATCAGTGTAGAAATGCGTCTTCTTGTGTTTATAAAGGTTTACTAAATGGAGATTGAGTGTAGAAATTAGTGTTCTAGAAAAGGACGGTCCCTTGTAAGTTGGGCTTCTTTTTGGGCTTTTTAGGATTGGTTTGGGCTTGTTTTTGGCTTGTTTTTCACTAAACGGTTGCTTGTTTTTAACTTCAGAGTTGGCAACCCTGCCTATCAGTACAGTGCGGACTCTGTGACTAGTGTGGTCATGTGATCATCTCCAGGGCTACAGAGAGGGGGGTGGGGTGGGTACTAATTTCCCAGGCCCTCACAGCCGATCTTTTTCGTTTTTTTTTCTTTTAAAAAAAATATGTTTCATATATATATATTTTTATTAATATTTTTGGCATGGCGTGTCAAGGTTTGGTGGGGGGAGCTAGGTATTTAAAAGAAAAAGAAAACAAATACTCGTGATCGCGGCGCTGGTGTCCTTCTTCCTTCCTCTCTGTTCCGTTCGCACTGAATGCCGGGCGTGATGTGATCACTTCACGCCCGACATTACATAGTAACATAGTAACATAGTTGATGAGGTTGAAAAAAGACACCAGTCCATCATGTTCAACCTATTTTGGATCTCCTGCGATCCTGCACTTATATTTGAAATTAATCCAGAGTAGGCAACTGCCCATCTGTTTCAATTTTGAAAATCCCCCCAGACTCAATATTGCAATCCAATTTTTACCCTATATCCACTACTATCCTTTATTTTAAATTAACGGTCCTATCCCTGGACACACCTTTCCGCTAAAAATTTGTCTAACCCTTTCTTAAACATATCTATTAAATCTGCCATCACAACCTTCCCTGGCAATGAATTCCATATCTTGACTGCCCTTACTGTAAATAACCCCTTCCTTTGCTGGTTGTGAAATTTCCTCTCCTCTAACCTTAGGGGATGACCACGTGTCCTGTGTATGGTCCTTGGGGTAAAAAGTTCCCATGAAAGCTCTCTGTATTGACCCCTAATGTATTTGTACATAGTAATCATATCTCCCCTTAGACGCCTCTTTTCTAAAGTAAACATGCCTAAACTGGCTAACCTTTCCTCATAACTTAATGACTCCATACCCTTTATCAGTTTTGTCGCCCTTCTCTGAACCCTTTCTAGTTCCAAATTATCTTTTTTATAGAGTGGTGCCCAGAACTGTACTGCATATTCAAGATGAGGTCTTACCAACGATTTATACAGTGGCAAAATTACACTGTCTTCCCTTGCATCTATGCCCCTTTTTATGCATGCCAATACTTTGTTTGCCCTTGCAGCTGCTGCTTGACATTGAGCACTATTGCTAAGTCTACTGTCTACGAGCACTCCCCCTCCTCCAGTGAGGAGCGGCGCAGAGAGGACCAAGACAGAAGAAACTAGACAGAAGAGAAGTGAGGAGATAAAAGAAGTTAATAAAAGGTAAGTAAAGGAACAGAGAGGCAAGAGGACGAAAACAGCACAGCGTGATGAAGAAGGGGGAGGGGGAGAGAGAGAGCGGCACTGTGATGGAGGGGGAGAGAGAGAGAGAGAGGCACAGTGATGGAGGGGGAGAGAGAGGCAGAGTGATGGAGAGGGAGAGAGAGGCACAGTGATGGAGGGGGAGAGAGAGAGAGGCACAGTGATGGAGGGGGAGAGAGAGAGAGAGGCACAGTGATGAAGGGGGAGAGAGAGGCAGAGTGATGGAGAGGGAGAGAGAGGCACAGTGATGGAGGGGGAGAGAGAGAGAGAGAGGCACAGTGATGGAGGGGGAGAAAGAGGGAGGCACAGTGATAGAGGGGGAGAGAGAGGGAGGCACAGTGATGGAGGGGGAGAGAGAGGGAGGCACAGTGATGGAGGGGGAGAGAGAAAAAGGCACAGTGATGGAGGGGAGAGAGGCACAGTGATGGAGAGGAAGAGAGAGGCACAGTGATGGAGGGGGGAGAGAGAGGGAGACATAGTGATGGAGGGGAAGAGAGAGAAAGGCACAGTGATGAAGGAGATGGGGGAAAGCACAGTGATGAAGAAGAGTGGGCAGAGAAAGGCACAGTGATGAAGAAGAGGGGGGTAGAGAGAAAGGCACAGTGATGAAGAAGAGGGGGGGTAGAGAGAAGGGCACAGTGATGAAGAAGAGGTGGGGGGAGCAGCATGGCACAGTGAAAAAGGAGGGGGGGGAGAGACAGAAAGACACCGTTATGAAGGAGAGGGGGGGTGGAGAGAAAAAGGCACAGTGACGAAGGAGAGGTTGGGGGGAGCAGCATGGCACAGTGACGAAGAACAGGGGGGTGGAGACACAGTGATGAAGAAGAGGTGGGGGAGCAGCATGGTACAGTGATGAAGAAGAGGGGGGGACACCAATGCACAGTTGTGAAGGAGAGGGGGAGAGCACCATGGCACAGTGAAGAAGGTAAGGGGGAGACAGAAAGGCACAGTGATGAAGAAGAGGTGGGGGAGCAGTATGGCACAGTGATGAAGGAGGGGGGACATGGAAAAGAGTGATGATGGGGGGAAAAGCAGCATGGAGGGTGCAGTGTGATCAGTAATGTGTGTGTGTGTGTGTGTGTGTGTGATGGCACAGGGAGCTTGTGGTAATGTGTGTGTGATGGCACAGGATGCTTTTGGTAATGTGTGTGTGATGGCACAGGGGGCTTGTGGTAGTGTGTGTGTGATGGCACAGGGGGCTTGTGGTAGTGTGTGTGTGATGGCACAGGGGGCTTGTGGTAGTGTGTGTGTGTGTGTGTGTGATGGCACATGGGGCTTATGGTAGTGTGTGATGGCACTGGGAGCTTGTGGTAGTGTGTGTGTGTGATGGCAAAAGAGCTTGTGGTAGTGTGTGTGTGTGTGTGATGGCACAGGGGGCTTGTGGTAGTGTGTGTGTGTGATGGCACAGGGGGCTTGTGGTAGTGTGTGTACATGTGGTGATGGCACAGGTGGCTTATGGTAGTGTGTGTGTGTGTGTGTGTGTGTGTGTGTGTGTGATGACACAGGGTGCTTGTGGTAGTGTGTGTGTGATGGCACTGGGAGCTTGAGGTAGTGTGTGTATGTGATGGCACAGGGGGCTTGTGGTAGTGTGTGTGTGTGATGCACAGTGGGCTTGTGGTAGTGTGTGTGTGTGTGTGTGTGTGTGATGGCACAGGGGGCTTGGGGTAGTGTGTGTGATGGTGTCACATCTTTATTAAATGTGACTATAAATTATTTAATGACAGTGATGGTTGCAGGAAATAGGTATATTTATGAAATGTAAATACTATTAATTTATTGCTGTGGCTGTTTGAAGGGAGGAAAATAGATTTATTTATTAAATGGGAATTCTATTATTTTAATGTTGGGGCTGGAGGAAGGCCTAATTATTACTCGTGGGTGCTATTGATTTAACGCCGGGGCCAGTTGGACTTTTCTAAATGTACCCATTTTTTTTTCCAAATAGGGTCCCCAACATTCCAGGACCCAGACAAGCCACAACTAAAGAATCCTGCAGCCACAGGTGGTGAAAGTGACAAATAAAGGTAAGAGAGAGAGTAGGAGATTCTGTGAAATGTTGTGAGTCTAGTGGGACAATCACAATTTTTGGTGAGTGTTCTGCCCAATCTAAGGGGAAGGCCAAGACTGTGAACTTTTTATGTACACACTACATTCTTTCTATACTACACTATGGTGCTAGATGTCCTGAAAGTCAGGAGTGCTGGGACATATATCACAGTCTGGCGAGCGGGCATTCCACCGTTGTGGCAATGGTATACACAACAATGCAGGTTTTTTTTCTGTAGGAGGGTGATGTAGCGCTTTTCACTTGCTAGCCTAAACTGGCTAACCTTTCCTCATAACTTAATGACTCCATACCCTTTATCAATTTTGTCGCCCTTCTCTGAACCCTTTCTAGTTCCAAATTATCTTTTTTATAGAGTGGTGCCCAGAACTGTACTGCATATTCAAGATGAGGTCTTACCAACGATTTATACAGTGGCAAAATTACACTGTCTTCCCTTGCATCTATGCCCCTTTTTATGCATGCCAATACTTTGTTTGCCCTTGCAGCTGCTGCTTGACATTGAGCACTATTGCTAAGTCTACTGTCTACGAACACTCCCCCTCCTCCAGTGAGGAGCTACGCAGAGAGGACCAAGACAGAAGAAACTAGACAGAAGAGAAGTGAGGAGATAAAAGAAGTTAATAAAAGGTAAGTAAAGGAACAGAGAGGCAAGAGGACGAAAACAGCACAGCGTGATGAAGAAGGGGGAGGGGGAGAGAGAGAGCGGCACTGTGATGGAGGGGGAGAGAGAGAGAGAGAGGCACAGTGATGGAGGGGGAGAGAGAGGCAGAGTGATGGAGAGGGAGAGAGAGGCACAGTGATGGAGGGGGAGAGAGAGAGAGGCACAGTGATGGAGGGGGAGAGAGAGAGAGAGGCACAGTGATGAAGGGGGAGAGAGAGGCAGAGTGATGGAGAGGGAGAGAGAGGCACAGTGATGGAGGGGGAGAGAGAGAGAGGCACAGTGATGGAGGGGGAGAGAGAGAGAGGCACAGTGATGGAGGGGGAGAAAGAGGGAGGCACAGTGATAGAGGGGGAGAGAGAGGGAGGCACAGTGATGGAGGGGGAGAGAGAGGGAGGCACAGTGATGGAGGGGGAGAGAGAGAAAGGCACAGTGATGGAGGGGAGAGAGGCACAGTGATGGAGAGGAAGAGAGAGGCACAGTGATGGAGGGGGGAGAGAGAGGGAGACATAGTGATGGAGGGGAAGAGAGAGAAAGGCACAGTGATGAAGGAGATGGGGGAAAGCACAGTGATGAAGAAGAGTGGGCAGAGAAAGGCACAGTGATGAAGAAGAGGGGGGGTAGAGAGAAAGGCACAGTGATGAAGAAGAGGGGGGGTAGATAGAAGGGCACAGTGATGAAGAAGAGGTGGGGGGAGCAGCATGGCACAGTGAAAAAGGAGGGGGTGGGCACCATGGCACAGTGAAGAAGGAGAGGGGGGAGAGACAGAAAGACACCGTTATGAAGGAGAGGGGGGGTGGAGAGAGAAAGGCACAGTGACGAAGGAGAGGTTGGGGGGAGCAGCATGGCACAGTGACGAAGAACAGGGGGGTGGAGACACAGTGATGAAGAAGAGGTGGGGGAGCAGCATGGTACAGTGATGAAGAAGAGGGGGGGGCACCAATGCACAGTTGTGAAGGAGAGGGGGAGAGCACCATGGCACAGTGAAGAAGGTAAGGGGGAGACAGAAAGGCACAGTGATGAAGAAGAGGTGGGGGGAGCAGTATGGCACAGTGATGAAGGAGGGGGGACATGGAACAGAGTGATGAAGGGGGGAAAAGCAGCATGGAGGGTGCAGTGTGATCAGTAATGTGTGTGTGTGTGATGGCACAGGGAGCTTGTGGTAATGTGTGTGTGATGGCACAGGATGCTTTTGGTAATGTGTGTGTGATGGCACAGGGGGCTTGTGGTAGTGTGTGTGTGATGGCACAGGGGGCTTGTGGTGGTGTGTGATGGCACAGGGGGCTTGTGGTAGTGTGTGTGTGTGATGGCACATGGGGCTTATGGTAGTGTGTGTGTGTGTGATGGCACTGGGAGCTTGTGGTAGTGTGTGTGTGTGATGGCAAAAGAGCTTGTGGTAGTGTGTGTGTGTGTGATGGCACAGGGGGCTTGTGGTAGTGTGTGTGTGTGATGGCACAGGGGGCTTGTGGTAGTGTGTGTACATGTGGTGATGGCACAGGTGGCTTGTGGTAGTGTGTGTGTGTGTGTGTGATGACACAGGGTGCTTGTGGTAGTGTGTGTGTGATGGCACTGGGAGCTTGAGGTAGTGTGTGTATGTGATGGCACAGGGGGCTTGTGGTAGTGTGTGTGTGTGATGCACAGTGGGCTTGTGGTAGTGTGTGTGTGTGTGTGTGTGTGTGATGGCACAGGGGGCTTGGGGTAGTGTGTGTGATGGTGTCACATCTTTATTAAATGTGACTATAAATTATTTAATGACAGTGATGGTTGCAGGAAATAGGTATATTTATGAAATGTAAATACTATTAATTTATTGCTGTGGCTGTTTGAAGGGAGGAAAATAGATTTATTTATTAAATGGGAATTCTATTATTTTAATGTTGGGGCTGGAGGAAGGCCTAATTATTACTCGTGGGTGCTATTGATTTAACGCCGGGGCCAGTTGGAATTTTCTAAATGTACCCATTTTTTTTTCCAAATAGGGTCCCCAACATTCCAGGACCCAGACAAGCCACAACTAAAGAATCCTGCAGCCACAGGTGGTGAAAGTGACAAATAAAGGTAAGAGAGAGAGTAGGAGATTCTGTGAAATGTTGTGAGTCTAGTGGGACAATCACAATTTTCGGTGAGTGTTCTGCCCAATCTAAGGGGAAGGCCAAGACTGTGAACTTTTTATGTACACACTACATTCTTTCTATACTACACTATGGTGCTAGATGTCCTGAAAGTCAGGAGTGCTGGGATATATATCACAGTCTGGCGAGCGGGCATTCCACCGTTGTGGCAATGGTGTACACAACAATGCAGGTTTTTTTTCTGTAGGAGGGTGATGTAGCGCTTTTCACTTGCTAGCCACGTCCTAATGATGCATAGCCACACCCCCAATTATATGAACACACCCAGCACAACCTTTGCACCGCTGCAAATTTTTTGGACATGCTCAACTATAGGGGGGCCCCATGAAGTTGTTGTACCAGGGCCCTGAATTCCTCTTGGCAACCCTGATCATTTCACATGACCACACTAAACTTAGCACCGAAGCTACCCTGACAGGCCAGCTAACAGCATCGGATGTGCTGTTAGCTGCCTGTATCAATGTGATTAGATACACTGACAGTCGGGACCGCCCCCTCGAGCCCAGGGGTGGCCCAATCACTGAAGAGGCAGCGCTGGACATTTTTTTTTAAATGCTAGTCAACTTTAACAAAAACTTTAAATAACAGGCCCTGTTATTTACTAACATTGTGCAGGTGCATCTGCATTTTGGATTGTGTATTGTACTTTCAGGCACAACAGTGTAGCACTTTTGAATGTATTTGGAAATTACGGTGTGCATTACTTTTGAATCTATTTGGAAATTAAGGTGTCTTGACCAACCCCCTGGAATTTACTAACATTATATTTTGGTGTTTTTAATACAAAAGCCTTCCATTACAATAAACATTTATTATTGCCTACCATGGCATTAATCCTGTCTCAAGTCTGTAGAGTCCAATATATTATAGAATGCTTCTTTTTGAATAAGGCTAGGTGGATGCATAACTCACAGTTGTATTTCGAGTGTGAGCGTGCCGTCACTGTGCCTCCACAAAGGGTGTGTGGTCACATCATGCTGGGGGCATGGGTAGTTCACATTAGGAAGTGCCACATCCCCTGGAGGTATTGCTAGAGCTTCTAAACCCATAGGCTGCCCCCAACCTCCCTCCCGTAAAAACACCTCTGCACTGTCACATGCACATGCTAGAGTGATGAGTCACACGCACTTGTCTCTGCATTGTCACACACACTTGCAACAGTCCCAGCAGTCATGACAAATGCCCTCACTTTCAGGATGGTGGGACAAACCTCTAGTATTGGGACTGTCCAGCCTTAATCAAGAAATTCGAGAGGTTTGCAGATCATACTTACCAACCTTAGTATACTCCCTTCTGTGAGATCCCAGAGGGGAAGTCAAGTGTCCAGGGCAGGGGGGGGCTTGGTACTGTGAATCGTGTCATTGTGGTCCACCCTGTGGCGTACTGTAGCGATTGCATCATCACACCACGGGGAGCAGTACCATGAATGCCCCAATCCTGCCCACTTCATTAGGAAGAGTAGGCAAGTATGATGCAGATTGAATCCTCTTGAACAGCGACTGCCTTTACTTATACAATGCAGAACAACTTCCAATGGCAGGTAACACATATGTCACATGGGCTTGGGAGAAGGTAGATAGAGGGTAAATTGTACAAAAGGGGAAAGCCCTTTATCTCTTTCATGACAGGATATTTTGTACCTTTGTGACCAGACCATATTTTACAATCTGTTGGATAAACCAGGAATTCATTTTAACAACTCTATCTGCACAAGTGAATTTCGCAGAGAATACTAACCTAATTGGCTATTTATCCCAAATATATTGTTTTCAAATATGTGTATGTTATAAACTACATGGCTAAAAGTATGTGGATACTCCTTCTATTTAGAGAATTTGGCCATTTCAACTGCACCCATTGCTAACAAGTGCATAAAATGCAGCATACAGCCGTGTAATCTCCATAGTCGAAAAATAACAGTAGAATGGGTTGTACTAAAGAGCTCAATGACTTTCAACGTGATGCTTTCCTAGGGTGCCACATTTCCAAAAAGTCAGTTCATCAAATTTCTGCTCTGCTAGAGCTGCCCCAGTCAACTGTAAGTGCTATTATTGTGAAGTGGAAATGCCTAGAAGCAACAGCCGCAAAGGGGTAGGCCGCAAAGAATGGGTGAGCTCAGTGCTGAAACATGTAGCACGTAAAAATTGTCTGTCCTCAGTTTCAAACTGTTACTGGAAGCATTGTCAACACAAGAACTGTTCATCAGGCGCTTCATGGATTGGCTTTTCATAGCTGAGCTGCAGTACACAAGCCTCAGATCACCATGTGATCACCAAACAACAACTTTAGCCACTGGTCTCTGTAGCAGTGGAAATACATTCTCTGAAGTGACAAACCATACTTCTAGCACTCAGAAGTGTGATGGATGAATTGGAGGCCAGGCAACAGGAAGCTTTCCTCTTCTGTTTATCGGCGGTCAGGTGCACCATCCTATCAGACACACCACTATATTAAGCACTTCCTTACCTCAGTCTGGTGCCAAAGTATTGGTTTACAAGCTCCAGTGTTCCTGCCTCCTGTTACCCTGTTCCTATTGTTATTATCTGGTTCCTGACTCCTGGCTTGCTCTTGACCATTCTCTTGTCCTGCGCTTTGGTACTACACCTTATCTGGAATCTGACTTCTGGCTCATCCTTGACTACTCTTTTGGATCCTCTCTGTGTACCGCACCATCGCTTGGTATCTGACCCGGACTGCACGACCATCCCTGCACTTCTTCCATTGAACTGGTAGCTAAACTGGAGAACCGCGACCTGCGCAACTCACGCAGCCAAGTCCATACCTCCTTGCTGGGGTCCTTTGTGAACACCGGGGGTACGTTAGACTCTGCGCCTGCTTGTTTAGTTGCACCAATACCAGTCAGTGGCACCTATAGTTTCATTAACGTGACAGAATACTCTGGCCATGAGTGCACAGGATGAGTCTTCGGCCCGGGACCTTCTTCAACACCTGACCCAACGTGTAGACCGGCAAAAGACGAATCAGGCCCAGCTCTTGCAATGTATTCAGGGGTTGATCTCCCGCCTGGACTCTCTTCAGGGTTCACTGTCAGTGCATCATATTGCTCCTACAGAAACGGTATCCATCTCTACCGCCACCGTGCCTGCCAGCTCTACCAGCATCCGAGGGTTGCGCTTACCTCCTCCAGAGAAATATGATGGGGAAAAAGTGCAGCGGGTTCCTCATACAGTGTTCTATACAATTCAAACTGGCATCAGAGAATTTCTCATTAGACAGAACCAAGGTGGCTTACATTATTTCCCTCCTTTCGGGCCAAGCCCTTGCTTTTGGGCTTCACCCTTCATCATCATCATCATCAATTTATATAGCACCACTAATTCCGCAGCGCTGCAAAAAGAACTCATTCACATTGGTCCGTGCCCCATTGGAGCTTACAGTCTAAATTCCCTAACATACATACACACCCACAGAGAGAGAGAGAGAGACTAGGGTCAATTTTAATAGCAGCCAATTAACCTACTAGTATGTTTTTGGATTGTGGGAGGAAACCGAGCACCTGGAGGAAATCCACGCAAACACAGGAAGAACATACAAATTCCGCACAGATAAGGCCATGGTCGGTGTCACTCACTGGACTGTTAGTGCCTCTAGGTTGGGACATAGGTCTCTCTCGCTCCTGCCGGCGCCTCTCCTGAGCCGCGGCGTCCGCCATCTTGACTAAGATTGCGCATGTGCAGAAACCCTAAACTGTTAATACCTCGCCTCTAGTCTCATTGGTTAATTAATCACCTCTCAGTACTTAAGGCACCTGTTGCCCTAATACCTTTGCCTGTTCTTGGTTCTCATTCCTTGAGACTCTGAGGTGTTTCCTGTTTCTGCTCGTGTTATCCGTTTGCTCCTGGACAAGTCTCTCCACATCGGTAGTAGAACTTACCCGCTGCAGACTACTCTCGCTACCTCCGTTACCTGCCTGCTTCTGGACAAGTCTCCTCTTCACATCAGTAGTAGAACTTACCCACTGCAGACTACTCTCGCTACCTCCGTTACCTACCTGCTTCTGGACAAGTCTTCTCTCCACATCGGTAGTAGAACTTACCCGCTGCAGACTACTCTCGCTACCTCCGTTACCTGCCTGCTTCTGGACAAGTCTCCTCTCCACATCGGTAGTAGAACTTACCCGCTGCAGACTACTCTCGCTACAAGTCTCCTTTATACATCAGTGGTACAACTTGCCTATTGCAGACCACTCACGTTACTCCGTTCCACGCCTGCACCTGGACAAGTCTTCCCTTCACATCAGTGGTACAACTTGCCTATTGCAGACCACTCACGTTACTCTGTTCCACGCCTGCACCTGGACAAGTCTTCCTTTACATCAGTGGTAAAACTTGCCTATTGCAGACCACTCACGTTACTCCGTTCCACGCCTGCACCTGGACAAGTCTTCGCTACACATCAGTGGTAAAACTTGCCTATTGCAGACCACTCACGTTACTCCGTTCCATGCCTGAGCCTGGACAAGTCTTCCCTTCACATCAGTGGTACAACTTGCCAATTGCAGACCACTCACGCTATTCTGTTACACACCTGCGCTGGACAAGTCTTCTCTACATATCCGTGGTGAAACTTACCAGCTGTAGACCATTCATGTTTCCTTGTGATATAGCTACTACTCTGTATGGTACCTATTAGCTGGACTAAAGTCTACAAGTGCCTCTGTATTGTAGCTGCAAGTCGCTGACTTTTCTACTATATTGTTGATTGGTCTTTGCCGAATGTTATCCAAGTTATCAAGTACTGGCCTGCTATATGCTACCTGCGTGCTAAGGCACTTGGACTCTTTTCTCATTTTATCCTCTTTACTAAACTGCTGTACCATCACAGTTCCACAGTGCCAAGACTCAGCATTTATACTATTGACATTCCTTTCCTCTATTCTACTGTCTGGTTCCACTGATTCACCACACTACCCAGAGGTCCGCACTTCTGGTAAGTGTAGCTACACCTGGGGAATTCTGGGTAAAACTCCAAGTGCCCGTGACAGTCGGGAATCGAAGTCATAACCCCAGTTCTGTGAGGCAGAACTGTTAACAACTAGGCCACCGTGCTAAAGATGATCTTGCATCACACGGTTTTCCTTCCAAATTGGACGACTTGATTTCCTTATGTGATAAAATGGACATTCGCCACCGTGAACGCACACAAGAACGAGATCGTGGCCACCGCTCCTTCCCTTGTCTAACACCTCAATTTCAGACCCCAGAACTCTCCACTGAGGAACCCATGCAAATTGGCCGTTCACGCTTGTCTCCTGAAGAACAGGATAGACGCATGAGGAATCGGCTATGTCTCTACTCTGGGGAACCTGGTCACCTTTTCCATGTGTGTCCCAAGAGGCAGAGAAACGCCACCTCCTAGGCGATGGTAGGGAGGTCAGCCTAAGATTCTGATCTGTTTCTCCCTGTTCCCAGAAAGAATCTGAGTTTCTCATGCCTATTACTCTCCTTTCCGCTGATGGTCCTCAATCTTTGTCTGCCTCTGTGGATCCAGGATCCGCAGGGAACTTCATATCTTTCAGTTTGGTCTCTCAGCTCTATATCTACTACACTATTGCCACAGCCATTGGCACTCATAGCAGTTGATGGAAACCGAGTCTCTAATGGCTCTATTTCCTGCATCACCAGTCCGGTCCAGCTGTTGGTAGGAGCTCTCCATTCTGAATGGATAAGATGCCTGGTTCTTCTGCAATGCATTAATCCTATTATTTTGGGTCTGTCCTGGCTGAGAACACAGTCTCCACAATTCGATTGGCAACATGCTCAGGTTATCTCTTGGGGTCCTCTCTGCAGGTCACATTGTTTGACACCAGTCACTCCCTGCAATCCTGTTATTCCCTCTCGAGGGACTACTTCTCAGACACTTCTCCCCAAGGTCTTCTCCGACTTCCTCGATGTTTTTAGCAAATTTAGCTTTGGAATCTCTTCCTCCACATCGTTCCTGGGACTGCCCCATTGATCAGGCAAGAGTATCCCTCGGAGTGGAGTATTGTCACACGCCGGGCATTCGGTTTCTATAACCGAAGCCGGGAACACTTACCTGCTCCCCGCTGACCGCCGCGCTCCGTCCCAGCCGTCCGCCATCTTCCTTTTGGGTCTGCGCATGCGCAGACTCAATCTCTATATATCATCTGCTCCCCATTCATCGGTCACTCAATTTGGCTACAAATTTAAAAGGCACTTCCCCCTGCAGCTCAGTGCCTGTTCTTCAAGTTACTGCTACTTGTTGTCTGCAGAGCTGACACTTCATCACTCCTGCTGTAACCTGCTGTCCGCTGAGTTGACTCTTCATCTTTCCTGCTGTAACCTGTTGTCAGCAGAGCTGACATTTCTCAGTGATCTACGTCAATTTCCCAGTGGTAATCTGTTGTCAGCTGAGCTGACTTTTCATCTTTTCTGCAATAATCTGTCATCCGCAGAGCTGACACTTCCCCGTGATCTACGTCACTATCCCAGTGGTAATCTGTTGTCTGCTGAGCTGACGCTTCATCATTCCCGCAGTAATCTATTGTCCACAGAGCTAACACTTCTACGTGAACTACGCCACTATCCTAGTGGTAATCTAGTCTCCGCTAAAATGACACTTCATCTTTCCTGCTGTAACCTGTTGTCCGCTAAGGTGACCCTTCATCTTCCTGTAGTAAACAATTGTCCGCAGAACTAACATTTCTCAGTGTACTTCGCCACCATCCAGTGTTAACCTGCTGATCGCAGAGCTGACACTTCTTTGTGTACTATGCCACCATTGCAGTGGTAACCTGCTGTACTTAAACAGATTCACTTTTCAGCATTCCTCTATAGATCTCACCTGATACTCCCAGTAAGGGCTGCGATCTGCGGTGCAGACGCAGCTAAGACCAAACCACCTTGAGGCAGTCCGTGGTGAATATCTTCTGCCCGTTAGACTCCGCACCTTGCTAGAAGTAGTGCTAATTTGGGCAAATTCAGGATCCAAACCTACAGCATCGTGACAAGTATTTCCTTTGTCATTACCAGAGACTCAGGCTATGTCCGAATACATCTCTGAGAATCTCAAATAGGGATTTATTCGTAAGTCCTCCTCTCCCGCTGGTGCAGGATTCTTCTTTGTCAACAAAAAGTACGGGTCTCTCAGACCATGCATTGACTTCCGCAAACTCAATGCCATCACTGTCAAGAACCAGTACCCTCTTCCCCTTATTCCCCAACTGTTCGACCGTATCCGTGGAGCTTAAATCTTCATGAAATTGGATCTTAGAGGTACCTACAATTTAATCAGAATTAGGAGAGAGAATGAATGGAAAACGGCATTCAACACCAGGGATGTTCATTACGAGTACCTTGTCATGCCCTTTGGGCTTTGTAATTGTTTGCGGTGACAGGTTCTTTCAGGTTACAAGGAGTTAAAAAGTCATGACCACCAGTTTGCTCAATGTGTCTTGTGGTCTGGTCTGACGGAAGCCAGAGTTTGGTCCAAAATCAAGGCTGAGGGGCTGGGATTGCTCTCTTTATCTTCTCTCCTATGGCTCCTAGGATCTCGTTGCTCTAAACGACTGTTGCTTCATCCAGTAGTCGCACATTCTCTATCCACTTGGGATTCGTCTTCCCAGAAATTTGCCTTGTCTCCCCATCCCTCCCCGGTTATTCCGCTATTTAACTCTCCGGAATTTCTTCCAGGTCTCCATCATAGCGCATTTCAGCCATGGTACTCGCGGGGAGTCACTTAACTTAATCATTTATCCACTTCGGCAACTTTTCCTCAGTTTTCTGAAATTCAGTCACATATCCATATTCCCTCCAAGCACTTCTATCAGTTCTTGCAACTTCGCCACTTTCACAGTGTTGTTAAAGACCATCTTCTATCCCGACCCCTCTCCACATTCAAAGCCCTCTGTCTATGCCAATATTCAACCAAAGGGCTAATTTCAAAACTCTACTACGATTTGCTCCTTCCTCTTCAACCTCTAGGGCCTCTCATGAACTGGCCTGGGAGCAGGACCTTGGTGAGGAGCTCTCGGAGGAGGAAAGGTCTGACATTTACAAAAATGCTGCCTCTAGTTTCATCTGCGTTAGAATCAAGGAGAACGTCTACAAAGTGCTATACCGATGGTACTATGTGCCTTTGCGACTTTGCAAGATTCTCCATGACTCATCTGATCGGTGTTGGCGAGGGTGCTCCGAGGAAGGCACATTCCTCCACATATGGTGGTTGTGCCCAAAATTATCAGGCTTCTGGGTTGAGATTAGAGACCTGGTTAGTGCAATTCTTCAGGTGGACATTCCCCTGGAACCCAAATTTTTTCTTCTCCCTCTGGGGGCTCCCTCGGCAACCCGACATCAGAACAAACTGATTAGGCACATTGTCTCGGCAGCTACTTGCCAAATATCGGCAGACTGGCGTATACAAACCCCTCCCTCCATGCAGTCCATAATCAGCAGAGTCTGGCAGACTGAACGGATGGAGTATATGACCAGCATTATTCAAAACACTTCGAGAGCTTTCACCAAGGTTTGGGATCCATGGCTAGCCTTCTTTCAGGCGTGCCCGCCCTTTGCATAATCCAGTTCTAATATCCCACTTTTTTCTTGGATTTCTCTTCTTTTACAGTGGATCTAGTCACCTCTTATCTTTCTCTTCCTTTTCCTCCTTTTCTCTCGCCCCTTTCTTGTTCTATTCTCTCTCTTTCTCTCTCTCCCCTCTTATTAAAAACTTTGGGTCACTCCTTACTACTACATTTATTGGTTCGTTTGACTAAGTGTGCTGCATGTTTTATGCTGATTAATGATTTGATCACTTTTTTGTCTATTTCTTTTAATTGTACTCTTTATGTCAATCGTCTCTTATTGTTGTATTGACCTTGTAAAATAAAACTTTTTTTAAAAAAAAAGAAAAGTCATGGCCACAAAGTTCAAATATCAATCTTTTATTGCAAACAAGTAAAAATATAATAATATACTTAGCTTCAATAGTTCTCTTAGAAATATTTTCAATCAGCAATTATCTAGGGTCCCACTCTCATCTCTCTCGAACTGGATAGACAAATGGCTGCCACCATTACCGATGGTCCAGGACGAAGCAACTTGTGTCGCAGCAAAATCAGCTTTTATAGAGAGAAAACTAAAGGTGCCGGATATTACTAACATATAAGGTATAAACAGAATTAAAAACTTGTTATTGGTACAGCTATGAGTAATAAACAGTTTCACTTATTCTACGCAAGTGCAAAGCAGTGAAGTTACACAGAACTTTCCAGTACATGCGCAGTTAGCACTGGGACTACACCTAGCTGATATATGTATATAGACATATCCCGGCTTTGCCTTGGTTACATAGCATTTCATAATACACACAATAAAAGTACAAGAATAATAAAATGGAGTTCAGTGGCCATTTTGTTTGGCCTGTCACAGTAATGTTCCTGCAGTATTCCAAGAATTTGTCAATGAAATCTTTCAAGATCTTCTGTATCAGTCATTAGTTGTCTATTTAGATAATATCCTAATATTCTCACATGACCTGTCTGTTTACCATGAACATGTTAAAGAGGTGCTATTCCGCCTATGGAAAAATCACTTATATTGCATGTTGGAAAAGTGCCTCTTCAATCAATCCCAGGTGCCCTTTCTGGGTTACATTGTGTCCAGGTCTGGTCGCCAAATGGACCCAGGTAATGCGAAGGCTATCCTCGACTGGCCCTAGCCGGTAGGACTAAAGTCCACTCAGTGCTTTATTGGCTTCACAAATTACTACTGACAATTCATTCAGGGATTTTCCATTCTCACTTCTCCCATCACCTCCCTGACCTGTAGCGGAGGTCAAGATAAGTATTGACACAAAAAGGGAGTTCTCGTATTTAGGGCTATCAAAGACGCCTTCTCCACAGCCCCTATCTTGTGACAACCTGATCAACATAAGCTTTTTTTTTGTAGAAGTCAACGCCTCTTCGGTGGATGTAGGGGCTGTCCTATCCCAGACAAATTTCCCTGGTAACCTCAGACCTTTTAGTTTTCTTTCTAAAAAAATTCCTAATTATGGTATTGACGATAAGGAACTCCTAGCTATCAAACTTGCTTTGGAAGAATGAAGCTACTTGTTGGAGGAAGCTTGCTTTCTGGTCACTGTATTTACTGACCATAATAATCTCACTTATATACAGTCTGTCCAATGTTTAAATTCCTGACAAACCCATTGGTCACTATTTTTCAGTAGAATCCAACTTACCTTTCAGCCTGGTTCCAAGAATTTTAGGGCTGATGCTCTTTCCCAATCTTTTGATTCCTCAGATTCCAAAACTTCTATTTCATCCAAACCCATCATCAATCCTGTTAAGATTCTGGCCTTGACGCAGTCATCTATCAAGTCTCCTCCTGTTGGGCGTTCCTTTGATGATTCCCATTTGTGCAGCAAGTTGTTGAAGTGGACCCCTAGTTCCAAATTTGTAGGGCATGCTGGTGTTAAGAAGACAGTGGCACTCCTTTCTCGTTCTTACTAGTGACCCGTTTTTACCTGTGAAATCTGTGCTCGACACAAAACTCCTAGACACTCTCCTTCCGGACGTCTTCTGCTTCCCATTCCCAAGCATGAGCATGGATTTTATTACTGACCTTCCTAGCAGTCATGGTCACACTTGCATATGGGTAGTGGTTGACCGATTCTCCAAATACGCTCATTTTGTTCCCCTTCAGGGTCTACCCTCCACATCGAAATTGGCCTCCTTGTTTATTCTTCCCATTTTCACCTGCATGGTTGCCTTCTGACCGTGGGGTACAGTTTGTTTCTAGCTTTTAGAGAGCCTTTTGCAAACTTTTAAGAATCAATCTAAAGTTTTCCTCAGGATACCATCCAGAGATGAGTGGCCAAACTGAGCAGGTCAAGCAGGATTTGGAGTCTTATATTCCATGTTTCTGTTCCATACAACAATCTTCCTGGAGTGAGTTCCTTCCTTGGGCAGAATTCTCTCATAATAATCATCTACATGAATCTACGTGTATGTCGCTTTTTTTACATTATTTGGAAGACACCTGGTATTGCCCACTTTTTCAGATCTACCCGACTCTACTGGCAGCTCAAGATTTGGTCTTCCTGGTTTGGGCTTGACGCAGCACGAGCATGCGCGTTGAGGTTGCGTCATGCTGCTAGGCAACGGGACGCTTTCCTCTTCTTTTTCCTCTTCCGAAATCCAGCACTGTCCTATCAGACACAGGCCACCACTATATTAAACACTTCCTTACCTCAGTCTGGTGCCAGAGTATTGGTTCACCAGCTCCAGCATTCCTGCCTTCTGTTACCCTGTTACTGTTGTTGTTATCTGGTTCCAGACTCCTGGCTTGATCCTGACCATTCTCTTGTCCTGCGCTTCGGTACTGCACCTTATGTGGACTCTGACTTTTGGCTCATCCCTGACTATTCTTCTGGATCCTCCCTGTGTACCGCACCATTGTTTGGTATCTGACCCGGACTGCACGACCATCCCTGCACTTTTTTCATTGCACTGGTAACTAACCAGGAGAACCGCAACCTCCGCACCTCACGCAGCCAAGTCCATACCTCTTTGCGGTGGTCCCTGGTGAACACTGGGGGTGCTCCCAAAAACATGAAAATACATGTTTATTGGTCCTGATGGTGATCACTGCATTGTTGAGTGTGCTTGCTAGGGCCTGCCCGAACATGTTCTTTCATGTATTAACTTGTTTTCTGATTCCTCCACAAGTTGTATTTCATTTCAATCATCATCCTGCTATTGTCTGTGTGGTTCAAAATTAGTGCAATGCCTCCAAGAAAGTGTGTAAATTTGCCTGACAGTTTCTGTTTCATATGTGAAGAGTTCATGGTGATTTAGAGGGGTTAATGGCTCAGTCCCACATTCAGTATGATTCTTCTGAATGGAGTTCATTGACTCTTCCAAAAGAAGCTTAAAAGCAGTTTTACTTCACAATGGTGGCCGTTATGCGTCCATTCTGTGTACTTGAAGGAGACTTATGAGAACTTGGAGTTGGTACTCAAGAAAGTGGGTTATCAAAACCAAAACTGGTTGGTATGTGGGGATTTAAAAGAATTGTGTATGCTGCTGGGACAACAGACTGGGTACACCAAATACCCTTGTTTTCTATGTTTATGGGACAGTAGAGACCGGCAAAATCACTGGAAGCAAAAAAATTGGCCACCAAGAAGTCTAGTTGTTGGTGAAAAGAATGTTATCAGAGATACATTGGTACCCCCTGAGAAGGTTTTATTACCACCACTCCATATAAAATTAGGATTAATGAAGCAATTTGTTAAGGCACTTCCAAAAGATAGCGAATGCTTCAAGTACTTGGGTTCCAAGTTTCCAGGTTTAACGGAGGCAAAACTGAAAGAGGGGGTTTTTGTTGGCCCGGATATTAGAAAACTCATATCCGACAAAGACTTCATCAGTTCAATGACTCCAACTCAAAAAGAAGCGTGGGTTGCCTTTACTGTGGTCATAAAAAACTTTTTGGGAAACCAAAAGGACCCAAATTACAAGGAAATGGTGGAAACAATGTTGAAAGCGTTCCACAAGCTTGGTTGCTCCATGAGCTTAAAAGTCCATTTTCTCAACTCACACCTTGTCTATTTTCCTGAAAATTTGGGAGCAGTGAGCGAAGAGCAGGGAGAACATTTCCATCAAGATATAAAAGAAATGGAAAGAAGGTATCAAGGGAAATGGAGTGTTACGATAATGGCTGACTACTGCTGGATGTTGTACACTGTCTCTATTGTACTCTGTCTCTGTCTTTGTGTATGTGTATGTTAGGGAATTTAGACTGTAAGCTCCAATGTAGCAGGGACTGATATGAGTGTGTTCTCTGTACAGTGCGGCGGAATTAGTGGCGCTCTATAAATAAATGATGATGATGATGATTTCCCAATAACACCAATCTTTCAGTCAACTGGAGAGTATGAAATGAACCTCAGACACGTGGTTAAGTTCCAGAGTCAGCTCTGGCTGCTTTTCAGCCCTGCTCGTTTATATATATACACAGAATTAGGTTGTTGTCCAATAACTGTAAAGCATTACTTAGCAGATGTTAAAGTTCATGTATGGTAATAAAGGTGGGTTTTCCTTATCTAGCTTAGCAGATGACTGATTTAGGCGTAGGCTACTTGCAGTCTTCAGATTGTATGGTATGTAGGCATTGGCTTCAGATTCCAGTATTCCAGCAAGCAGAAATTTATCTGGTCTTTATTATTTAAAGTTATAACAACATTTTATAATTCACTTATCAATAAAGAAAATATAATTTTCACCCTCACACCATCATCATGTCGGGCGAAACTTCGGAAAGGGAGAAGAATACTTGATTCCTTCTGTACATCTATATAATACATAGGTACTTACCGTATATACTCGTGTATAAGCCGAGTTTTTCAGCATACTTTTGTATGCTGAAAAAGGGCACTCGGCTTATACACGGGTGAACTTACCTGGTGTCCGGTCCGTCGGCTGTCAACCTCTGCATATGCGTTGCAACAACAGGAAGTTCGGCATTTGGAACGCAAACTTGCGTTCCAAATGCCGAACTTCCTGTTGTTGGAACGCATATGCGTTCCACTGCCGGGTAAGTGAAACTAACCGTGGCCTTTTCTTAATCCTTAGAAATGTATAGAGCATGTGAACCTGCACCATCTGTACCCAGCTACCAACAGACCAGACAGTTTCCAGTCTATGAAGCTCAGGAGGAATCAGCTGTTGTTGGATGCCACTCTTGAACCTGTCACTGTCACAGACTCCAGCATTAGTGTCTTCCAGAATCAATATCTGTGCTTCCCGGAAGGACCCACCCAGCCATCTCCCATCTTCTACCAGAACATGGTAACGTTTATTTCCTATCGTGTTAGCTATTAATATGCGCGTAAGAAGTTCTATCACCTCTCAACATAGGTCTGATGATCTCACTCAGTATCTTACTCGGGTTGGTTCGATAGTTCTAGATATGTCAGTACAATGAAGATCTACAGTACCTGCTCTGAAAGGGAAACTGTAAGGCAAGTTCCTGAAAGATATATAGGTTGTCAGGTTTGAAAAGGTTTTCAAATGCAAATAGCAATTTCTGTGTTCAGTAAAAAAAAGTACCATACTTAAAATATGTTCATTTCTTAAGTCAGTTTGATTGACATTGAAATAAAACTGTGGGCTGAGTTAGGATAAGACTTTCAAGTTACAAATACAACCCTCCACCCCATTCTCTTTCTTCATTTTTTTCTCTCTCACTCCCTCATTCCTTACACCATCTCTATTTTCTCACCCCCATGCGCTCTCTCTCCCCCTCCCTTTTTACCCCTTTCTTTTTCTGTCCCTCTCTCTCTCTCATCCTCGCACTCTCTCTCTCTCTCCCCTTTTTGTTTTGTTTAATTTACAGTGCAATTACATAAAGAAACAAACAATACAGCCACCATGTTCATACATTTATATCCCTACCCCTTATATACCCCTTTATTTAGGTTAGGTTGTACCCAATGATTTTATAATCATTTATGAATGTTCCTTGTCATCTAGCTAAAAATGATTTCATAGATTGAACCTATCATTTTTATTTAGGTTTTTAAATTAGCGCTCTTTTCCACCCTAGGCTTATACTCGAGTCAATAAGTTTTCCCAGTTTTATGTAGTAAAATTAGGTGCCTCGGCTTATATTCGGGTCGACTTATACTCGAGTATATACGGTACTTCTCTTCTATAGTACATGTACACAGGTGTATAATTATGCAAGCAAACATATTCAATACACATCCATAGAAAACATAGCTAGGTGCTTTTCTTGTAGACTGTGCAGACAAAGGTGTATAATTAGGCAAGCAGACATATGCTATATACATAAATGCAATAGACAGCTACTATTGCTTTTCCATTAGAAGCACCTAATTGGCAATTGACTAACATGTGGACACTGCACCACGTGGGAGAGCTACAGACATTAGAAATTTCCATACATAATGATACAAGCCACGGGATACCGCAGCATGCTTCTTTTTGCGCCCTGATTCCCAAGGCAACAGCCGAGACATCACTTCCGGTTTGCTCATCCCAGTCATCACCATGGGATCGGCCAGGACACTCTCAGTGTGCGCCTCGTATCATCATAGGCAGCCGGGCGATATATTAACTTATATATTACTCACATACCTCCTGAGGTAGGAGGCACCACTAATTACTAATCTCGTGAGAATATGGGAGGAATGCTCACTCTTGCCTGCTGTTGGTTGTTATAAGTATACAAGGCAGCATATAAGAATATATTGGCTTTCTGTGACCTGATTTCCCTGTTGTGACCTCGGCTTGTTTTCTGGACCCTGCTTGTACTCCTGTGACCTTATTCTGATAAACTTCTACTACCTTAGAGTTAAGTCCTGGGGGCATCCGTGTACCTCCGAACACATTTGTTCTGCAGGAAAGGCGGTAACTAAAGGTGAAGACCTCTTCTAGCCGGGTTCTAAAAGCTTTTTAAATAGCTGCGGTCCTAACACCCACACCCTGAAAGGTGTTGCAGTTTGGTCGTGGATCGGTCTTGAATTGATGTACACTACATGATGGGAAGGTAATTGTAACAAGTTAATTAAACAGTACGACCAACCAAAAGAACTGACAGTCGGCACTTTGGGATAACTTTCAACCATCGTAATTAATTAAACAGACTAATGCGACATCCGACCGATTGATTGGCCTGATAATTGGCTGAAAAACCTCCAGTGTGTACCTAGCCTTAGAATTGAGCTGCTGTTCAAGCAATGTGTCTAATATGTCTGTTGGTTCCTGTGCTCCTGATCTCTTGAACAATAGAACAGAGTTTATGACATATATGAATGTTAAGCAAAATGAATGGGAGTTCAAGTGCATAAAATTGTGTCAGCATCCATAGTTTGATGAACCCATTATTCAAATTCTAAAGACTTAGAGATGGTTTGTGTAAAAAATGAGTAAATACAATATTTCTGGTAAAAAATGTTAAATTCATCTGGTAATCATAAGACTAATGGGTTAATTTATTATTTAATATGGATAATAATGTGCAGCTATTCCCGATAAACCACAAGACTCATGACCGTAGTGCAAAAATTTGTTCTGGGAAATGTGATTGCTGGGAAGTGGTTAGCAGTACACAGAGCTATATGTGCACATATTGCCAGGATGTACAGTAGCCCTGCATCCAGGGCCGGATTAACCCAAGGTCTAACTGGGCTATAGCCCAGGGGCCTCGGGAATCCAGGGGGCCCTTCAAAGTCCTCAGCAGCATTATTGATCGGTCCGGGGGCGGGGGCGCCCCCGGACCGATCAATGCTGCTGAGCACTGTCAGTGCAGTTATCCGTCCCCGGTGCCGCTCAGTAATCTGCTTACTGAGGAGATCTCACGAGAGTTCACGAACTCTCGTGAGATCTCCTCAGTAAGGCGCTTACAGCGCGCCGCGGAAGAAGGACTGCACTGACAGGTAAGTGCTTGGAGGGGGCCTCACGGGGGGCGGCGGGCGGCTCACATTGGGGGCCTCACGGGGGAATGGAGGTCCCCTTAGCCCAGGGGCCTCCATTCCCTTAATCCGGCCCTGCCTGCATCTGATCTTGATGATCCCCAGGGAGCCACATGACAAATTACTAATTTGTTTGTATTTATTTTAGATTATACAATTATAAAAACATTGCAAAAATGCTTCTACATAATGGAACAATGTTGGAAGTAATTATTATTTGCACCATTAGTGGCTGCTTTACTTACATCATCAAGAAAATGTAAGATTTTTTTTTCCAATATTTCACAATATTAAAGAGTTGCATTATTTTGCAAACTTTAGCTTCAGAAAAAGGAAACGAAATCTGCCATGTGTGAGCATTGACCAGAAATCTAAATGACTGGAATGTTTCAACATCTTCATGTACTGCTGTCATAGAGAAGTCGGATGATAGGATTTCAACCTCTTGCACAATACACTGGTGAAAACAAAACAATGTACCAGCAAGCATTATACACATATTCTTGCTCTGCTGTTTTCCCCTGTTATGCATCAAATATTTAGGATTTTCTCACCCTCTTTTTTACTGCTAAGTTTGGGGAATCAGGTCCTTACACTCTCCTTTCTTCCCTCCCTGCTCTACTTCCCCACTTTCCAGTTAAAGCAGGAATGACTGCATCACCATTTCTACCGTGCTAATAACATTACTGTGAACCAGGTGTTACATGAAAGATGCGGACTTTAGCTCTGGGCACACCTTAGAGACATTTCTACCACTAGTCAAACAGTAAGCCACACTCCCGAGCATAGCTACCTGTCATTGTCAAAGAAAAAAACCTCTCTGACAATGACAGGTAGAGTTACAGTTTAACTTAGTGGAATAACAAAACTAGCACCGACCCAAACACTACCTTAAGCATTCACCCAAGCAAATCCCAATTTTTAGCAAAATCATGACCCCAAACTTTAATAGTATATAATATAATATATTATATATAATATGTCCACTAACCCTTAGCTATGTTTGGTTATGCAGATGACTGTCTCCTGAGAGGTAGAAATGCCTCACGGATGTGCAGGGAGGATACACCCAAGGGAGTGTATTCTCCCTTGGGAGGATACAAGGGAGGATACAATCACTTGGTTGGGGAGCAATGCCCTGCTTGCCATCTTTCCTGCAACACTCGACCTCTAGAAGTAGCGATCACATTTGCAGCAACTACCTCAGTGCCAATTTATTTCTCTTTCAGCTGACATCTTTATAGAGAATTTTAAAACAAAGTTTCCATTATTGCAAATGACACCATACCGTGTAAGATAATAAAATCAGAGCAAGTTCCTTCTGCAGACGGACTTAAATATACTGGAGGATTGGGCAGCCAAATGGTAGATGAAGTTTAACATAGATAAATGTAAGGGTATGCACTTAGGGATCAAAAACAAGCACATAATCTATAAATTAAAAATAAAGTATTGGCATGCATAAAAGGGGGCATAGATGCAAGGGAAGACAGTATAATTTTGCCACTATGCAAGTTGTAAGGAAGACCTAATCTTGAATACGGTATACAGTTATGGGGACCACTCCATAAAAAAAGATTTTTTTGGAACTAGAAATGGCTCAGAGAAGGGTGACAAAATTGATATAGGGTATGGAGTCATTAAGTTATGAAAAAGGGTTATCCCATTTAGGCATGTGTACTTTAAAAAAAAAAAAAGGCATCTAAGAGGGGATATGATTACTATGTACAAATACATTAATGGTCAATACAGAGAACTTTCATGGGAACTTTTTATGCCAAGAACTGTACACAGGGCACGTGGTCATCCCCTAAGGTTAGATGAGAGGAAGTTTCACAACCAGCAAAGGACAGTAAGGGCAGTCAAGATATGGAATTCACTGCCACAGAAGGTTGTGATTTCAGGTTCAATTGATATGTTTAAGAAAGGGTTAGACAAATTTTTAGCGGAAAAGGGTATCCGGGGTTACAACCATTAATTAAAATGAAGGACAGTTGTGGGTCCAGGGAGAAATAAGACTGCAGTAATACGTCAGGACGATTTTTTCCCGACTGAAACAGATTTGTGTTTTTTTATCTGGATCAATTTCAAATATAAGAAAGAGCTTGCAGGAGATCCAAATACGTTTAACTTGATGGACTGGTGTCTTTTCTAAACCTCATCAACTATGTTACTAGGTTACAGTGTATCTAGACACTTTGAGGCGGTTCACATTTTAGAACTATGGGATAGAACAGATTAAAATAAGTGACAGAGGTGGATCATTATAGAAGACTGTGGAGACAGGAAGCTTTCTGGATTCATGAGTTAGAATGTCTGTCTCTAAATGGCTTGCATGAAACGGGGGATTAAAATTGAGTAATTTGATTGATCAGGAGTGTGTGGGAGTGGTTGTGGAAGAAGAAGCCCACAAGTTATGCTTATTTGCAGATGATGTCCTATTATTCGTTGCCAGCCCGGAGACCTCGCTACCTGCCATCCATACACTTCTAGCCCAATTTAGCGCAGCCTCTCTGTATAAATTGAATACTTCCAAAACGGAGGCTCTTCCTATTAACATTCCGCAGGAGAGATTACAGAAGTTGAAAGACAAATATCCCTATATATGGAAATCCACAGAAATTTCGTACTTAGGTATTCAGGTTACCCCACATCTTGATAGTTTGATAGATAAGAATTTCTCTTTATTACTTGACCAACTCCAGTCCTTAACTACTTCATGGATGTGCTATGAGGTTTCTTGGCTGGGGAGAATATCGGCATTCAAAATGATGCTCCTCCCAAAGATGATGTACTTGTTCCGGATGCTCCCATTCCATCTCCCACAGCGCCTGTTAAATAAACAAGTCAAGGTTATGAGGACATATGTGTGGAAGGCTAGGCCGCCTCGGATGGCCTTGCAGCGTATGGTTAGGAGGAAAGCACAGGGGAGTTGGCCCTCCCCGACCTGGGAAAATACCATGATGCTTGTTTACTCTCTCAGATGCGTGATTGGTTCCTCCCAGGGTGTGGGAAGCCATGGGTGGGCCTGGAAAAGGCTCGTAATCCTGATTTCCCTTTAGTTGATCTAGTTTGGGCTCCTCGGGAATGGAGACCGCAAGCCCATAACCTGCCCGCTCTCACCAGGGACGCCTTGATAGTCTGGGACCGATTGTGTGAAGGCCCTGAGGGTTTTGCTCGACCCACGGATAATGTCTCAATACAAGCAGCATCAAAACAGATTCCTGACTTAAATCTGTCGGGATGGGTATCTAGGGGGATTCTGACTTTAGGCCAATTGTTTAATTCGGGTACACTCTCCTCCTTTTCTCAGTTGAGTGAACAATATAATTTGCCGAAGAGCGACTTTTATAAATTTCTTCAGCTTAGACACTGGCTGTCAGAGCCCTCATACAGAGGTATAGTCATAGGTTCCCCCCCGGCTATATATCAGGTAAACTTGACAAAGAGTAACAACAAAGCTAGCATAACTACCTGGTATAATATTTTAACTTCGCAAGTCGTTATCACCAAATCAAAAATTCAACTCCAATGGGAGGTAGATCTCCAGGTAGTATTCACGGAGGAGGAATGGGAACATATTTTTCGAAACTCTTTCACAATGTCTAAATGCCTTAATCATACTGAAATGTTGGTGAAGCTTCTGAATAGATTGTACGTGACCCCTGAGAAACTGCACAAAATTTGGCCCTCAGTACCCCCGACATGTTGGCGTAATTGCACTGAGAGAGGGGATATATTCCATATCTTTTGGGCATGCCCAGTCCTACAACCCCTGTGGTTAGAGGTTTTCCAGTTGTTGGTAAAGGTTTTTAGATATCCTACATCTCCTTCCCCAGAGCTTGCTTTGTTACATCATTATCCCCCCTCCGTTCCCTCCTGGGACAGGTACGTGATGGGCCAAGTGCTCATTGCAACCAGAGCTGCTATAGCTCAGGCCTGGAAACAACTGTCTCCCCCGTCTTTGGCTAAGGTGATATCTAAGGTGATATCTAAAGTGAACTTCAGCTTTGAGACCCTAGGAGTTCCGTATTCTACGGCAGCTACTTCCCCATTAGTGAAATGGCGTAGCTGGCATAATTACGTCACAGACGGAGGTGGGGCCCCATCCCAGTCCCCCCATAGGCTGGATATCTCCGACTCAGTGTCTCCTGCCTTGATTTAAGAAATATTTGTTTTTGGGCCTAGGTACAAGGATGGAATGGACTAGTCTCCGTATTGTAAAGTTAAAGTGACTTATGTTTAGAGTGCCAATCTTTAGTTTTACTTGTCAACTGACTATAATTATATTTAAATACTACAAAGTGATACATGTCTAGATTGCTGGTGTTTTATGACATATTGTTGTGTTTCGTCCCCACTATGTACCCCTTTCCCCTTTATGTCCTACCCTTTCCCTATTTCTTTTTTTTTTGTATCCTTTGCAATTATCTTAGAAAATTCAATAAACTTTATTTCAGTTAAAAAAAAAAAAAAATTTAGTAATTTGATGAAAACTTGATTATTCCATATTGCCCACCTTAGTATAAATCAGAAACATTATGGTTGGTTTATTTGCCTTGCTCTGCATATTATTACTTAATTCGTTCTTCTTTTTCTTTTAATGTATGTTTAATAGCTAATAAGCAAGAAGATCTATGTATAAGTTATTATTCTGACATTTATTCGTTGTGATAGTAATTTGCTAATTATTGCTGAACTTCTACACCCTTTTGCAGTTACTCATACACATACATGTGTATATATTAGAGATGAGAGGATTGGATGTGTAGAAATCTGACAGGTATCTGGGGTAACGAGTCTGCCTCACGCCAAATTCGGATCTGGAATCGAAACAAAACATAATTTCTGGTAATATATATCAAGTTTTGGTAATGGACATAAAAACAGGGTGCTGATTGACTGTAAGCAGCACCCCCCCCCAAAAAAAATAATATATTGTTATATATTGGGGTTAACAGTTAATGTCATAAGCTTGTAGAACAGGTGGTAGAGGTCTTCACCTATAGCAGCCTCCTTTCCTGTAGAGCTTGATATGCTAATAGGTTCTCAGTATAAGCGCAGTCAAGAACAGGCCGAAGTCACAGGGCAAAAGCAGGTAGCGAGGTGAGGTCCAGGCAAAGGGTCGGGGTCGGCAGAAAAACAGGATATCCAAGTAACAGGCTGAGGTCAGGGTCACCAGCAATAAACCACAGTCCAAGAAACAAGCCAGAGGTCATACACAGAAGTTTCAATCCAAAAATACAGGAACAGAGTACTGGAGCAGGTCAGCAGCCAGGAAACTGAACGCTATAACTAGCAGGGAGGCTAATCCCTCCCTGCCTTATATACAGAAAGAGACCAAATTTTCCAGGTATTTTTAATAATGGAACTGCATAAAAATAATGACATGATCCATATACATTACATCTCTTTTTTTACTTAATATATAATTAACCATTTTCCTACTTTTCCTAAATATCAGGTTGCATTATCACTATATATTGATCCTTCAAAATCATCATAGTTCTTTTTGCACATTGTCTTATATATAGTTGAAATTTCATTAATGAAGGTCCCTGTACGATCAATACACCATAATTCTCATTGGCAGATAAGAGTGCCAATCTTCATGATCTAATGCTCATTGACTGATTGAGCATTACAAGATTACAAGTGGGTTGCCTCATTGTAGAAGTGTTAGTGAAATGTACATCAGGTGTTTAGCAAGTGGCTGTTTAATGATTTAAGTTCAGATACCCTCTGTTTGAGGAGTGTTTAGAATATTTACTTTTAGTTCAAATACAGCGCATAACAACAGATTTTTGCCTTCTCAGGTGTGTATACAATTCATTCAGTTCTTACCTCTGTAATGGGATTAACATTATAGATCTATTTTGAAGTATTTGGTACTAGCAACTTGGTTTAGATAACAAACGAAAGCACAAATTATTTGTCCATGCAGACTCTTGCATCTTGAAATCACATTATTGAATAAACTATATTTGGTAGCATGCACAGCATTAGAAAGGCTGAATGGATATCATTTGAATAAGTAAATGAGACATTTCAGCTATACAAATTACTTAGCATATAATAACAGATCTCTGTCATCTCAGGAGTATATACAATTCATCCAGCTCTGAATTTAGTAACAGGATTAACACTATAGATCAGGGGAGGGCTGGACTCGACTCAGCAGCCTATTTTAAAGAAAAAAAATGCAGGTGGCCCAGTGACCCAGCCCAAGGTAGCCCTATGAGACCAACCCAGGGGGCAGATGCAGGGCCATCTTTTCCATTGGGCACGATGGGCAGCTGCCCGGGGGCCCCACGGGCAAGGGGGCCCCATAGGCACGGCTCTTAATGAGAATAAATAATCCTGCAAAAGAAAAAAACCTGCAAAAAAAACCTACAAGGGTCACTGAGAAAGTACATCTATCTATCTCTATCTCTATATATCTATATCTGTATCTGTATACATCTATATATCTATATCTATATCTAGGGGCCCCGGTGCACTGCTTTGCCCGGGGGCCCATAATGTTGTTAAGATGGCCCTGGGCAGATGCCCCACTGCCCCTGCTATAGATCCATTTTATTTAGCTGCACTAGCAAGCATTTGTTTGGTGTGTGTAATATGATTCAGATAATTATATATAGCCCTACTGAACAGCACAAATCATTTGTCCGTGCAGATTCTTTAAATACGTCATACTCAGTAATGTGCTAGGTAGTATAAAAATTAAAATCAAATAAATGGTATAAAATACTCTAGCCATATTAATTACTTTTATCTTAGTTTACAAGTTACACACAGATGGGAGTAATTGGCTGCATGATTATTTATTAGAATTTTGAAACTCAGAATTGTTACTATATAGGCTCCTAAGCCATATCTATTATGACTTAGAAAGGTCTTTTTTGGACATAGTGACAATTATTTTTTTAACATATTTCAAGTCTCAAATACTGCCACATAACATTTCCAACAGTTATCGTCTGTTGTTATTAATATTTACGAGAGCAATATTAGTTTATTTACTCTTAATAAGTGCCTTATAAAGAGGATTACCTAAAATACATACAGTATATATTGAAATAAGAGTTGTTTGTTCTTTATATTAGACAAAGTTGTCATTTTCAAGTGCAATAGTACACACAGTTTTAAGCAGGCTGTGTTAGCGGGTAATGCAAAGCAGTTGTAAGTTGCCATCATTTCAAGAAGTGCAGGTTGCCTATGCCAGTTTGTACAACAATAGTAGCATAACAGGGGCAAACGCAGGATTTGAGAATGGCGGTTTCCACGCCACACCACTAGTGGGCGTGACCAGCATGCGTGGTGGCGTGGCTATAATTTTACACAGGCCCGGCGCTCCCATTAGGCAAGGTTAGGCACTTGCCTAGGGCGCCGGGCTCTGGAGGGCGCCACAGAATACTAAAAGACTTTAAAACTGTGCGGCGACCGCTGACCATACCTGTCACGGCCGCCGCACAGCATCAGATGCACGGGGAGGGGTGAAGAGGCTATTTTGTCACCACCGCCATCTCTCTGCTCCGTCTCCTCCCCTCCACTTACTAGTGTCAGTGAGTGGAGGGGAGGAGACGGAGCAGAGAGGCGGCGGTGGTGAGACAAGGTAAGGAGAGGGGGGGGGGGGAAGGGCGGCGATTTTTGCGCGGGGGGGGGGGGGGGGCGCCGCTATTTTAAAAATGCCTAGGGCACCGTGGACCCTAGCACCGGCCCTGATTTTACACAATGTTAGTATGCTCTCCAACTCTTTCAATCACCTTCAAATAAACAGGTAATGCTGCGTGAACTACTGTTAGGTGCATGCAGCTCCCCCTTCTTGAGCAGAGCAGTGAAGCGGGACATACACAGTGGCACCTCACAAATCAACAACAGCAATAATAATAAAAATCACAGATATATATTTATTTTATGTTTCTATATATGTACATAAAATATAATATTCCAATGGGGATAATGGGGGATCAAGGGAGATGGATGATGATAGATCATGAGTGACGATGGTTAATATGGAATTATGGGGGATGGTGGGTCATGGGTGATTATGGATAATGGAGGATCATGAGTGATGGGTGATGATGGAATATGGGTGATGATGATGATGATTATGATATAACTGATATAAATGTTCTTGGCCCTCTACTCTTCTCACTCTATACTTCCTCTCTTGGTGCTCTCATCACCTCATTCGGCCTTCAGTATCACCTATACGCCGATGATATTCAACTTTACATCTCTTCTCCTGATCTTTCCTCTCCCCTCCTCTCCCGTGTATCTGACTGCCTCTCTGCCATCTCCTCTTGGATGTCCTCTCGCTTTCTCAAAATTAACATTGAAAAAACTGAACTTATTGTTTTCCCTCCGTCCAAGTCCTTATCCCATCTGGATCTCTCCATCACTATTAACAACTCCACCATTTCCTCCGTCCCCCAACTACGCTGCCTGGGCGTTACCCTCGACTCCTCCGTCTCTTTTACCCCCCACATTCAATCTCTTGCGCAATCCTGTCGCTTTCAACTTCGTAACATTGCCCGCATCCGGCCCTTCCTATCTAATGAAGCAACCAAAACTATTATCCACGCGCTCATCATTTCCCGGCTGGACTATTGCAATCTTCTCCTCACCGGCCTCCCCCGCTCTCGCCTTGCCCCCCTTCGTTCTATACTTAATGCGGCGGCGAGGCTTATCTTCCTTTCTCGCCGCTCCTCTTCTGCCTCCCCTCTCTGCCTTGCCCTTCACTGGCTCCCCTTCCCCTATCGAATTCTTTTCAAACTTCTTACCCTCACCTACAAGGCCCTCTCCCAGTCTACTGCACCTTACATCTCCAATCTCCTCTCCATCCACACACCCGCCCGTTCCCTGCGCTCGGCCAATGACCGTCGCCTCTCCTCCACTCTAATAACCTCATCCCACTCCAGAATTCAAGACTTCTCCCGAGCTGCCCCCTTGCACTGGAATGACCTCCCTCGCTCCATCCGTCTATCCCCTAACTTGTGCTCCTTCAAACGGGCACTCAAAACTCATCTCTTCCTCAAGGCTTACCAGCCCTCCACTTAACCCTCTTTCCATGCTCGCTCTCATCTCCTAGATCCTCCTTTGAAAAGGGTGCGCTTGCTCCCCTCCTCTGACTCCCTCTGTGCCTATTGTCTGTTGCCCTCCCTTTAGGATGTAAGCTCAAATGAGCAGGGCCCTTCTCCCTCCTGTCTCTCTACCTTCTCTTCTGCTCCAACCTCAATATTCTTGATTTTCCTGGAGCATCTGAAGTCTCGGTATTACTCGTTTATTGTTCTGTACTGTTATTCCCTGTACTGTCCATTGTTTGTACTGTGTTCGGCGCTGCGGAAACCTTGTGGCGCCTTATAAATAAATAATAATAATAATAATAATAATAACTGAGAGCCCAAACTTTGCTTCACTGTGTATGTACCAGCCCATGCACATACTCATAAGAGAATAATGCAGTCCCTCAGAGCATATATTCATGTATTGCCATTTCCCCTTCCAAATTTTGCTTTTGGTCCTGCTGATGGCATTTTGCATCCCTGGAAAATAGAACCTCAGTAGTGGAAAGAGCAGTAAAGTCTAGTTTATTAACTTAAATAAATTTTTTCAATAGTCCCACCCATTAATACAACCTGTCATATTCAGGGCATTCTCATTGGTAGCACCTGTCCCATCTACAATATAAATTTGTCCCAATAAGAAATCATTATAATTTCATTCTTTTGTACTGTGAAAGACTGTGGTTTTCCAGTTGGTATACTCCAATATGAACTAATCCATTCAGATCATTGTCATGGTGCCCTTTAACTTAAACGTCAGTAAGGCAACATTCCATTGGTCCATCAAAATGCATATGCATTGCTATGTCTAGTGGGCAGCTAAATATGTGACACTAAGAACTGATGTAAAAAATCAGGTATAATTACAATAAATGATAAGCAAATTGACACTGTGCAGTCATAGTGCAGTCATAGTGAATGTGGCCAAACATCATATGTGATACTTTGTACCGAGAGATTATTGTAGATTATTCTGGTTATATATACACAACTAAATGCTATGCTGCATACAGAGAATAATTCTTGAAACTCAACACATCCCAGTGTGCTCCTGTACGTTTTACAGTGTTTTGTTTTTTGTTTTTTTTACAGTTTTTGATGTGCTGTATCCGTTCCCATAGTAAGACACCCTGCTTACTGAGTATTCTTAAGTAAAATTCTATATAAGGTGCTTGTCTGTTTATCACATCAGACATGGTCAAATATTCTACTGTACAGACATTGAAAGCACTGTATTGCTACTCAGAATAGGTGGTCTGTATGTATTGTACTTTTAGGTGATATACTGTTTTGTAAGCAAATGTTAACGATATTCATTGTGTGCTGCCTAATGGAAAATAACGTTGAAACAGGTTTTGGCGCACATAGCTGATTAGCAGTTTACAGAGTTTTGTGGCCTGTTTCAGCTGGTAATTAACTTACTAGAATAGTCAGACTATATCACAAATGCATATCTCCTATCTGTCCCAATTTAGGCATGATAGGCAGGGCCGCCGAGAGGAGGGGGGGCGGGCACTAATTACCCGGGCCCGGGCATGTCGACGCCTACGATTTTTTAAAAACATTTTTTTTTTCAAAACTACATTTTTTTTCTTTTCTTTTTTTTTTTTTTCTAATTTTACTCGGGGGGGGGTGTTGGGGCACGGTCGTTGGTGGGGGGAGCAGGGTAGTTAGGGGTTAAAAAACGAGGGGGAGCACAGAGGGGGAGTACAGAGGGGTTAAAAAAAGAGGGGGGCACAGAGGGGTTAAAAAATGGGGGGGAGGCACAGAGGGGTTAAAAAATGGGGGGGGCGCAGGGGGGGTTAAAAAATGAGGGGGGCACAGAGAGGTTAAAAAATGGGGGGACAGCATGACACAGAGGGGTTAAAAAATGAGGGACAAGCAGCATGGCACAGGGGGTTATAGAAAGGAGGGAGAAACGCAGAGAGGCACAGGGGGTTAAAGAAAAGAGGGACAAGCAGCATGGCACAGTTGGTTAAAGAAAAGAGGGACAAGCCGCATGGCACAGGGGGTTAAAGAAAAAAGGGACAAGCAGCATGGCACAGGGGGTTAAAGAAAAGAGGGACAAAAGCAGCACGGCACAGGGGATTAAAGAAAAGAGGGACAAGCAGCATGGCACAGGGGGTTAAAGAAAGGAGGGACAAAAGCAGCATGGCACAGGGGGTTAAAGAAAAGAGCGACAAGCAGCATGGCACAGGGGGTTAAAGAAAAGAGGGACAAGCAGCTTGGCACAGGGGGTTAAAGAAAAGAGGGACAAGCAGCATGGCACAGGGGGTTAAAGAAAGGGGCAAAGGCAGCATGGAGGGCGCAGTGTGATCATAAGGGGGCATAGCATGGTGATGATAAAGGGGCACAGTAATGTGTGTGTGATGGCACGGAGCTTTTGGCAATGTAGTGTGTGTGAGGTAGATGGTGGCTAATTAATGGCTGCTATTTTGTTAGCGGGGTAATGGGAATACTATTTTAATGTTGGGGCTGGAGGAAGGCCTAATTATTAATCATGGATGCTATTGATTTAACGGTGGGGCTGGCTGTAATTTTCTAAATGTAGCCATTTTTTTTCCCAAATAGGTCCTCCAACATTCCACGATCCAGACAAGCCGCAACTAAAGAAAAAAGCAGCCACATGTGGTAAAAGTGAGAAGAACAGGTAGGACAGAGCAGCATAGTGTGTGAAATGTTGTGATTCTAGTAGCCAATGTTTGGTGAGTGTTTGGTGAGCTCAGTGGGCGCAGGCCAAGACTGAACTCTTTCTGTACACACTGCATTCTTCCTATACTACACAAGGGTGCTAGATGTCCTGAAGTGCTTGGACAAATGTCACGCTCCGGGATATTCAGGACCTAGTGATTCTATTGTGCTAGCTACGCGCCCAACGGTGCATTGCCACGCCCCCAATTGTGTGACCACACCGCCTAATGGCGGCGCATTTTTTTTTTGCTTACTCAACTATAAGGGGGGCCCCATGATCTTGTTGTACCGGGGCGCTGAATTCCTCTTGGCAGCCCTGAGGATAGGGTCACACCCGCAAACACACACAGGGGTCAAACACACAGACACGTAAACTGTCTCACACACACACACACATTCTTTTACCTTATTCTTCTGGTTCCTGTATCACACACATGCTGGTCGGGTGACCAGACTGCAGGTCAGAGAGTAATGTATACACACAGCAAGGGAAACGATCCAGGGACTAGTCACTGCAAGACCGCCACTCTGCCCCCCCCCCCCTCCGCCGCGACCAGCCAGAGAAAAAAACAAGAAAAAGAAAAAAACGTACCAATCCGCGTGGCAACCAGGACCCAGCATCCTCCTCTCCCGCAGCTTGTCACTGATTGTCGGGCGCGCTGCAGGAGAGAGGAGGATGCTGCGTCCCGGGCGCCGTGCGGATTGGTAAGTTTTTTCTCTTTTTTGTTTTTTCCTCTGGCTGGTCGCGGCACCCCTGTGACAGCGCTGCGGCACCCCTGGGAGCCGCGGTGCACACTTTGGGAACCGCTAGCTTAAACTATTCCCCAAACAACTTTTGACTGAGCATGTGCAGTCATTATCTCTGGAGTAATATTTTTCACCCCCTGCCCTCCCCTTTGACGTTGGAAGAAGTCAATATTCTAAAGGTCCAGTCACAATTTCCTAGACAAGTAATATTTATTTGATGACTCATCACTAAGGTACTTTGAGTTTACCAAATGGCTTTACCATTGGGCTTCCTCAGAGGTGAAAAAAGGAAATTGTAACACTGTCATTATCATGTTAACTTTACTAATAATGCAGCTCTCAAGACCTATATGATAGACATTAGGATATGTCACTGCAATATTCATAAATTATGCCTTAACTTTATTATGTAACATATGATGTTTCACAGTGCTATACACTGAATTTTTATAAAGGCACAGATGTCCTTTCAGCATACAAAATATATTTGGTGTCAGGGACACAGGGAGATAAAGAGATTTGTCCAATCTAACAAGTAGCTGACTCTGGGAATCAAATTGTAATAGAATATAATACCCATATCACACCCTAATGACCGATCCACTATTTGGTTGCATGTTTGGGTATTGTGCATCAAAGTGACTAAGAAAAATACCTCTGATACTCTTGCATATTTGCTATTATTTTGTGTGCTGTGTGTTTTATAGATGTAATAAAACGGTGCATCTTTCACCCACTACTTGCCTAGGTGCCTTATTTAGCCAACAGTAAGGTACCGGGAAGGCCAGGCTGGCAAACAAACAGGGCTAAACATTACCCCCGCTATCCTCACAATGTGTTAGACACAGTCCTGCTGTCGGACATAGTCCCTCTGCTGCCTCAGGATGGTTGCCTGTCGTTTCCCCCTGCTGCGTCTGGTTGCCAGGCAACCAGACGTGATATTTCCGGCAGTGTTGCTGGCTCTGCTGGGCATGCGCGTCCCGTTGCTGGGCAATGAGATGCTATCAGAATCTCCGGCAGCTCGCTTTGACATCATGCTGCCGGCATTGCTATTGGTCCCTGGTGCTATTTGTGCCAGAGTATCAGGTCTCCTTGCTCCTGTGGTTGATTCCTGTGTATGATCTCGGCTTGTTTCTGACTATTCTCCTGACTATTACTCCATTTGCCTTACCTGGTTTGTTCTTCGCTGGTCCCTGACCTCCCTTTTGGATTTTCCTTGTGTACTGCTCTCTCCAGAACGTTACTAAACATGCTCATCCTTGACCACTCCTTCTGGATATCCCTGTGTACCTTTGCTGCTAAAACGTTGCTAACCCGGCTAGACTGATTACCATTCACTTTCTGTATCTCGCTGGTGGCTCTGTTGGAGGGCCGCGACCTGCGAGTCACCCGCAGCAAAACCCATACCACCTTGCGGGAGTTCCTGGAAAAGACCGGTGGCGCATTAGACTCCGCACCTCCCTATTGAATTGTGTTAACACTTGCAGGTACATTCCAGTTTCATACGAGTTGTGACACCTGCCACTAGAACAGTATTATCAATATTACCAAGAATGTGTTCACTGAAAACACCAGAGACATACTTATTTTATGCATCCCATTGTTTTGTAACATCCTGTTGTGGTTTCACTTCTTGGTTCACAGATATCTTTGACCTGAAATGGCAAGCTCACAAGACACAGCCACTATCAGCTGTCAGTCATATTATATTTACACATGCACAGATAAATTATACTCTCATAGTAAAGTAACATTTTTAAACATAAATTGTAGGTAACGAAGAGGTGAAATAAAAGGATACAAGATACAAGGATACAGAGACAACAAAAGAGAGAGGTAAGTGAGATTTAATAAAAAAGAAGAAAATAGAATTCACAAATACTAAACCTGCTAGTTCAAAAATATTTAGAAAAGGATTTAATTTTGTATGCATGTTCATTGGTGTAAATATAAACAGACTAGCTGCTTTCATGTTTTAGCTGTCTTGCATTGTAATTGTTGACAGCAATTTGAGACTTGAACTTTGTAAATATATGTTAGGAGCATTGGTCGCAGAATTACAAAATATTGAGTGTTGTACTAAGCTCAGCACATGTCATCGGTCAGACTCCTGTTTAGTTTTCACTTGTGTAGAATATTGCAAACTCATTTTTAACTTTGATGGCATATGTTATTGGCTTGTAAGACATAAAGCTAATAACAGAGGAACTCCAATTAACCGGTTAAAAGTGACAGCACTAATGTGTTTACAAAGTATTTCTTATTTAATCTTAATAGCTACATTGAAGTAGATAGAAAGTGTAATAAAGTCTTCTGGTTCAGCTTGTAAAAATCTAATCTATCTAATTTAACTCTTTCAGACCTAAAAATATGGAGCCATCAACTCAGTTAGGTAAGTGTTTATTATAGCTGTACGAACTGCATTATGGGCATCATTTATAGTGGACCTGGAGAAATCATGCTAATGAATTGCAAATGCAATTTTATTTTTTACAGAAATGTACGGAAATACTACCTGCTTTAGCGTGTAGCACACTAATACTAGGCAGCTTTATTTTAACACTGGAATTTAGAATTGAACCAGGCACATTATCCTCTTAAATCATTTCAAGTCATCTCCCACTCCCTTCCTCCTCCATTTCGCAACATGGTTTTGCCAAGGTTCAAATCTTAAATTTCTAGAAGGATTTACTAATGCTAAATTATGCCCTATGTCTTTTGTATACATTACATATAATCTATACCATATTAACATGATGGTTGTTGACCATAAGTCAGTCTCAAACTAGTCCATGAAGGCTATTTTATTTATTTAAAGTGATGGCCCCAGATGAATCGTACTATTTAATGCAATATGCAACTGAACAAAAAGGATATCAGTTGAATTGATGTAAGCTGATCATATATTACTCACATCAACTCATATGATGTCCTCTCTGTCCAGTTACGCCCTTCTGCTGCCATATCCTGCATCGTTGAATTAAATAATGTCACAGTCGTCTGTATTTCTTGATCCGATTTGGGACCCTTGGGACTAGCTGGAGCAGGACTGAAACAGAACCTAGCAGCCTGGATGATCTTCCTGCTCATGTTTTGGTTGATTGTAGAATATAGCAGGGAAATGAGCAGTCTGGAGATGTTGACAGGAACAGTGCACTTTGTAATTCTGACAGGAACGCTGCACTTGTAATGCAGACAGGAACATTGCACTTGTAATGCAGACAGGAACACTGCACTTGTAATGCAGACAGGAACACTGCACTTGTAATGCAGACAGGAACACTGCACTTGTAATGCAGACAGGAACACTGCACTTGTAATGCAGACAGGAACACTGCACTTGTAATGCAGACAGGAACACTGCACTTGTAATGCAGACAGGAACACTGCACTTGTAATGCAGACAGGAACACTGCACTTGTAATGCAGACAGGAACACTGTCTCCAGGTTTCAAGCTTGGAATGGCTTGTCGCTTTTTGTCGGCCTGAATTTTGTAGTGTTGGGACGCTTTAAGTAGAGATTCCCGTACCTGGTGCCAGTGGCCTGCAAAATTCTTTAGGAAAACTTCAGAGGCAGGTACTAAGGCTGTAGGAAGTGGAGTAAACAAGGGTACCCTGGGGTGTAGACCATAGACCGTATGAAATGGAGTGGAAGCAGAGGATTCGTAATAATGATTATTATGAGCAAATTCTGCCCAAGGAAGCAGATCTACCCAGTCGTCTTGAGAAGAGGATATGTACAAACGAAGAAATTTTTCTTAGTCCTGACTCTTTCCGTTTGCCCGTTGGATTGTGGATGGTAGGCCGAAGAGAAGTTTAGTTTGATCTGTAGTGCTTGGCATAAGGATCTCCAGAATTTCGCCACAAACTGAACTCCTCTATCCGAGACGATTTCTTCAGGACACCCATGCAAACAGAAGATCTCCTTTATAAATTGCTGAGCCAGGATAGGTGCTGATGGGAGGCCACGGAGAGGAACAAAATGCGCCATTTTAGAGAATCTGTCAACGATGACCCAGATGGTATTGAAATTATTAGAATTGGGCAAATCGGAAATAAAGTCCATAGAAATATGGGTCCAGGGTTTGGTGGGAATAGGCAGAGGCAAAAGTTGACCAGCTGAAGATTGTCTTGAACTTTTATGTTGGGCACAGCTGCCACATGCGGAAACAAATTGCTGAACATCCTGATGAAGAGAAGGCCACCAGTAGCTTCTCAATATGAAAGAGTGAGTTTTGCGGATGCCCACATGACCGGCAAATCTGGAACAATGTCCCCATTGGAGCAATGTTTTACGCAGATTCTCAGGAACAAAAGTTTTCCCCTGGGGAGGTGTATTGTCGGGTCTACGGACTGCGATGCTGAGTGGGCTGATAATAGGCCGCGGATCCACAGTGATGGAATCTTCCTCTTTTACCATAGAACGTGACAGAGCATCGGCCTTGCGATTTTTGGAACCGGGACGGAAGGTGACATAGATATCAAACCGAGAGAAGAATAGTGCCCATCGGGCCTGACGTGGATTCATGCACTGTGCAGTTTTAAGGTAGAGCAGCTTCCTGTGATCCGTGTATATTGTGACAGGATAACAAGCTCCCTCAAGTAAATGTCGTTGAGACCGCGGTAATCGATGCAGGGACGTAATCCACCATCCTTTTTCTTTACAAAAAAGAACCCGGCTTCTGCCGGTGAAGAGGATGGGCGAATAAAGCCCCTTTCCAAGTTCTCTTTTACATATTCAGACATAGATTTTGTCTCAGGGATAGAAAGAGGGTAGACCCGAAACAAGATCAATGGGACAGTCCCAATCCCGATGAGGTGGTAGAGTTTCAGCGGCCTGCTTACTGAAAACGTCGGTGAACTCTTGGTAGGCAGGAACTGGCAAAATTTCTTTATCAGAGGTGGAGCAATGTGGAAGAACACGTTGTAAACAGGACCCAAAACAAGTGGGAGCCCACGCCAAGATTTGTGGAGTCGACCAGTCGATATGGGGGTTATGCTTTTGAAGCCATGGAAACCCGAGAACCACAGGGCTAGTGGCTTCTGGGATGACCAAAAAGGTAAGAGATTCAGAATGCAGAACTCCTATTTGGAGCGTCACTGGAGAAGTCTGATGCGTAATGGTACCCCCTGGAATACGGCTACCATCAACCGCAGAGAGAAAGATGGTCACTGGAATTTTCACTAGGGGAATGGCTAGTTCAGCAGCTAATTTGGCAGACATGAAATTCCCAGCAGCTCCAGAATCCAGCAGGGCTGAAATGTATTGGGAGCCTTGAGCGTGTTTCAGGGTGACTGGGATAATACAGTCCTTGCCTTGTGGGGAGCGAAGGGCCACTCCTAGGCTCATCTCCTCATCGTCAGCTAGGAGGGTGCGTTTACCCGGCTTGCAAGGACAATAATGTAGCAGATGTCCAGAACTGGCACAGTATAAGCAAAGTTTCTCTCTAACTCGCCGTTTTCGCTCAGTGGGTGAAAGACGTGCTTTGCCTAGTTGCATGGGTCCATCAGGGAAATGAGACAGTGCCCAGGCCCGTTGAATAGGGAGGAACTTGGGCTTTTCTAGAGCTCTCTCTCTGAACTGAAGATCAACCCGATTGCAGATGGTAATCAATTGGTCTAGCGTTGTAGGTAAGTCCCAAGACACTAATATATCCTTAATGTGGTCAGACAGGCCCTGCCAGAAGACCGCAACAAGAGCATCGTTATTCCAAGACAGCTCAGAGGAAAGAGTTTGAAATTGAATGGCATATTGGCCCACGGACTGCTGCCCTTGCCGAAGCCGCAGAATATCTAAAGCGGCTAACGTTGTTCTTCCAGGCTCGTCAAATATTCTGCGGAAGGTAGACAGGAAGCTATCAATATCAGATAAAATTGGGTCAGATTTTTCCCAGAGCGGTGATGCCCATGCCAGAGCTTGCCCTGATAGTTGCGAAACAATATAAGCAGTTTTGGTACGTGCAGTAGGGAAATTCCCAGGTTGTAATTCAAAGTGTATACTACACTGGTTGAGAAACCCGCGGCAATTCTTCGGATCACCATCGTATTTAGCTGGCGTGGGAAGATGGAGTCCGGATGAAGTAGGTAGTGACGCAGGTCTTACTGGCTCAGGCGGAGTATGGGATAGTTGACTGCGGAATACCTGCAAGGTATCCATACGCGTAGAAACATCCTGCAGGAATCTCAAAATTTGCCCCTGGTTAGTTTCTTGTCTCTCAATGCGTTCAGCTAATATTTGGACAGAGTCCTCCCTCGGGGTATGCTCCCCTAGCGGATCCATTTGGCCAGAACAAACTGTCACAGTCGTCTGTATTTCTTGATCCGATTTGGGACCCTTGGGACTAGCTGGAGCAGGACTGAAACAGAACCTAGCAGCCTGGATGATCTTCCTGATCATGTTTTGGCTGATTGTAGAATATAGCAGGGGAATGAGTAGTCTGGAGATGTTGACAGGAACAGTGCACTTTGTAATGCAGACAGGAACAGTGCACTTTGTAATGCAGACAGGAACACTGCACTTGTAATGCAGACAGGAACACTGCACTTGTAATGCAGACAGGAACACTGCACTTGTAATGCAGACAGGAACACTGCACTTGTAATGCAGACAGGAACACTGCACTTGTAATGCAGTCAGGAACACTGCACTTGTAATGCAGTCAGGAACACTGCACTTGTAATGCAGTCAGGAACACTGCACTTGTAATGCAGTCAGGAACACTGGAGCCAAGACCTATCCTCTGGAGAGAAGTGTGTTGTTCTGGCAATGAACAGATCACAGCAGCAGGTTTAAATAGGGTGTCCCAAACAACTATTGGCTGATTAGTTCATGTGATCACAGCTGCTGAATCTGGTTGGTCTGGAATGATCACCTGACTGCATCCAAGATGGCCGCGCCCATGCAGCAGAACAAACAGTGTGTGTTTGTTTACAAATGGAGGTGTGGAGAATGGGAATGTTTCAGACGACCAGAAGGGACCCAGGTAGCCGTGATATGACAGCGGCGGATGAGGTAAGTGCGGCTAAGATCCCGATTTGTGACAAATAATATGTTTAGTCTGGGGATATTCATATTCTTTAAAATGTATTCCAATAAAAGTGCCATGTAATAGTCATTGTGCTACAAGCACTACAGATTGAGAACTTTAAGATTATGTCTTTTGTAATAAAAACTGACTTGGACTGTCCCATAAAGTTACCAGATGACTTTTTATTGGTCCCCATGTCTATGTTGGCCGCTAAGATTATTTGACACGAGGAAAGTGACTTTATAGTCCTCTGATATCACAGAGGCGTAAACCACATATGTCCATATTATTTGTGTATTTCTGGTACAAAAATGTTTTAAATATAACAGACCCTTGTAAATGGATATACTGGTGGGCCCTGTATAACCCAGTCAAACTCTAAATAAAGGGGAAAAAGTATCTTAGTGGTCATTTATGTTATTGCATAATTGCAAATGCCGTTTACTTATGTTATGCTCTTATTTTTGTATGAATACATCCATTATTATAGTGAGGTACATTGATTTGTGTGGCAAAATGTATCCAGTAGACAGACTCAGGGCAATATTTGACTTTTATATGTCTGTACATGATATACATAGGATAAGTGTGACAGGAAATATGTAGGCCTATTAAGTTCCCAAGAAAGACAGTCAGAAGAGGCAAAAGAAGTTTTCTCCAATATACCATTATCCCTGTGATATGCCCCACTGTTTCATTAAGTTTTCTAGAGTAAAGTAAATTGTATATTGCATAGTGAAACAGAAATTAACTGTTTCCTTTCCGGTATCTCTCCATAGAGGAATTGCCTACCTCTGTATTTTTATTTATTTATGTATTTAAATTTAGAGGATTATTAAAAAAATATTGTCAGTCACCATTTTTACAAAAAAACAGATTTATTTTACTAGTTGGTGTGTCTAGGGCAACTGTGTAAGAAAAAGTATGCACCTACCTTCCACGGTGCATTCCCCCCTCCCCTCCCATAATGTCTGGGTTCCTCTTTGTTGTGGTGAGCCTGTCTTGACTGACAAAAGCAATGTCTACTATAAAAGTATCCAGAAAGAAATCTAATAGTCTAATCCACCTGCATAAAGATCACAACATATGTCAGCCAAGGCTCGTTGTAGCAAAGAGGAGTCATGATGTTACTGAGGCTGGAATATGATTTGATTTACAGCAGTCCTGCATACTAAAGAGCAAAATATATTGACGATACCATTTAGGGGCCTGATGTAGAGTTGGACGCAATTTACACTTAAATCATAAGTGTAAATTGCATCCCACAATTTACATAGGATTTTGAGTTGTACGTATCTCTAGAATTGTGGTGAAAGGAGTTTGATATTCCCTTAACCAGCCTGACCCTCACTTCTCACAATATGTGAAGCATAACATGTACTTTTTATAGCCCTGTTAATGTTCCCCAGCTCACCAGAGTACAGATGCTGTGTCAAATTACATGTGGATAAGGGAACATTGTAGCCATGCATATATAGGAGACTTTTTCACTATGTGTGATGGTACTCATTGTCAAAATGTATGTTGTTTGTTGTATATTGTTTATATTGTAGTGATGCTGTTATTTATTGTTCTTAAATTGAAACCAGGTGGGTTATGGGTAAAGATCTGTTTGGGTATGGGGTAAAATTAAATTATTAAAATTATTAAATGTCAAAAACCATTTAGTCCCTGTTGCACTTAAGGTCCCAGCATGCCATGGCTCCCATTAATTGTATGGGCATACTAGGGTCTGTAGCACTACATTTTTCTTTTGTTTACACATGCATTATGTTAGGAAATTATGCAGTAGTAAACATGACATACATTGCCAGTAATAAACATAGCATTCACCATCCTATTCTACCTCTCCCACAATTTTATGTAAAACAGGTGCCTGTTCACTACTGCTGAAGGCTGGATAAAGACCATACTCAGAGCATTGCATTAAACAAAGCCTGCCCAACTTGTGGCTCTCCAGGTGTTGTGAAACTACAAGTCCCAGCATACCTTGCCAGCTATCGACTGGCTCTCTACTGGCAAAGCATGCTGGGTCTTGCAGTTGTCAACCGCTAGAGAGCCACAGGATGGCCAGGCTTGCATTAAACGTTGGCCACAACTCTTAAAGGTTTGATATGTGGCTAACAACTGCTTGTACTTGCAGACAGGGGGGAGGGGGCAAACAATGGAGGTCACTGAAAGTAAATAGTGTAGGCAGCATCATAAACTTTCTTCCGCAGCACAAATGTCTCCTACTTTAAATGCAAATGCCAGAGGGTAATAAGTGACTGGAACCAATGGGTTACAATCTCATACCCATTTATATGTTTTAATAACGTTTAAAAACACTAGTAAATGCATGTCTTTTGGTACCAGTAGGTAAGGCCTATAAAAATGAGTTCTGTTGTTTCTGTTAAACAGACATTCCCTCTGTGCATAATACATTCTGCTGCATTTAAGGCAACAAATACAAATTTACACTAAGCAGTGAATTATCAATCACAGTGTTACATTGTTACACAAATGGTAGGAGCCATGAACAGCGAAGGGACATGGTGGGGAATATTCATTTTTACTATGCATTGCCAATAGACATTACATAGTTGATTTTATTTTGGTGGAGAATTGCTTTAGACACAAGTGAGTGATTGAACCAAGGAAATGCACCTACCTACCTGGTAATAATAAACCTGACAAATGTAAGGGTTTTTTATGCAAAACAAACTTTCATTGATATTATATGGTTAATATCTGTTGTATACCTGTTGCTATGTATTCATTATATATCAGAATTAATGTAACTATGATTTGTTTAAATTCCAGGTTACCAAATTATTTCTTTTATTATTTGGATTGGATTAAGCATAGCTCTGATTGTAATGGGTAAGTGATAATCATCATTTCAGCTGTTTTCTTTAGAAGTGTCAAGAACAACAAAGAACAATTAAGAACAGTAACAAGTTACTAATAGCACACTGTCATATGATAAACATTTTATTGGATCTATAACAGCTATTGTTATCTAAAGCATACACTTTTCTTTAGATATGTGCATGTCAAAACACACAAGTACAATCACAATTTTATAGTCGTATATATTTGTGTACTTTCGGCCTGCATTTTGTGGCCAACCTTAAAAGAGGCTTACTGTCTGCAGCATAGTGTGTATTGACAAGGTGCAACAAATACAACCTAAAAGCTCTTATTCCATTAGATTAGAACATATTCCAGCATCACAAATTACAATTGGTTCCAAAGTTAAAGTATAGAAAACATTTTGGATATTCTTTTTACACCGTTTGTGATCAGAAGGTTTAAATGAACCTATTGAGATTATATGTTTTTAGTGATATAATTATTATTCCCCACACTCATTTTATTTTTATTACATTTTTACAATTGCATCCTTGTATTGTGTTCATTCGATTTTTGGACATGGTGTTTCAGTTTACAATAGCTGCTATTGGTGTAACAGTATGTTCATGTTATGACATTGTAAATCAATAATTTGCTACTGTTCTTGACTGTTTTAATTGTTCGTGCTTGTTGGCACTTTTTCCTAGCGAGTTTGCCAGTGTTTGTGTTACTTCAGGCAAGCCCTTAGTCATGTGACTGTTTTGTCTGCTGTTCACTATTATACGTTTCATGAGGAAGTGATAAACATAAAACCACAAAATGCATTTACAATAGCCATCAGCAATATATTTTTATATTGAATGTATATATCATATATTGATTATTCAACGTTTTGGCTACATCTTAATTATCTACATCTCCTGTGATCCTCCTGCACAGAATATTCTGCCAGGATATTTGTATTAACATATGTATTCGGTGGTAAATCAGACATATGTCTGTAGTCACCATTGTCTGGAGCAGATTTTTTGTTTTTATACAGTATTTTGCACTCATAGCTACAATACAATCGGGAAGACTCATTTTCTTCCCTCTTTAGGTACAGCTCCCTCATGTAGCAAATATGGCTCCCCTCCCCAGTTACCTGCACTTTATGACAAGGCAGCCACTTCAGCTCACACCACAGTAGGACACTATCAGTCAAGTCCATGTTCTTTTTCATGAACTGGTATATGTACCAATCCAAGGGATTGGAAAATTTCAGTGTATGAAAAATCTAAAGTTCTGTGACTTGTATAATAGTACATGATTATGGAGCTGTATATACTGTAGTTAGAGAACTGACTCTTCTATGGCTTTTTTCCCATCATAATATTGTCTCTATGCTATATATCATACTGAATAGCAAAATGCTTTGATGTTACCTTTGTCATCCACAGGAGCCATATATAAAAATGACTGTCCCATCCAGCCTTATATACCTACCTTTCTGTTGGTGACTGGCATCACACAATTGGCAACTGTTGCCATAATATTTCTGAGACTTGTGTTGGAGACATGTAGCCTTGTTCTAGAATTTTTACTTGGACTGTTCAGCTTTGCCTGGTTTATAACAGGTAGGTGCTCATACATATCATACATAGTTACATAGTTTGTCAGTTTGAAATAATTCATAAGTCCTCTGTTTTCAACATTGTGTAAGTTACAACTGTGTTGATCGAGACAACAAAACCCACAGGAAGCAACTGCTAGCTTATCCTCACAATGAAAATTATCCTTATTGACACCTTATATGGTAAATCATTCCCATAATCTACATTGCAGGAATAATTTATTTTAAGAAAGGCATCCAATTCAATATATAAATCATTTAGTGTCATCAATCCTTGTGCCCCCTTAAAGCTAGGCACACTTGTGCAAAGTAGGCAAGTGACACCATGTTAAAGGATTTTTCACCTCCTTTTGGGTTTCAATCTCCTTAATATTCTGGCAAATGTATGTATGACCATTTAATACCGTTATATATATGACTATTACCGTCAACCAACTCCTCGCAAAAGGTATTTCTAAATTGACCCAAGAAACATCATTCTTATATTCCCTTATATCGACAGACTTCAAGAATAACCACAACAAAGTATAAATTCATTTAAAGTGTGTTGTATTATATTATAGAACAATAGCGTAACAATATTGTACACAAAATATAGATTTTGTGCCATACATCATTCTTATTGCCTGTAATATACATATATATGTAATTGTGTGTGTTAACGAACTCTTGTCTAAAGGTGTAATGTGTGTGTGTATGTTTAAGCTATGTATATGTGAATGCATTGTGTAGTGAAGGGGGAGGGGAATCCACAGATACACTCACTCCATTCATCTCACTCAAAGTCCATAATGAAACTTCTTCTTACAATGTAGTCACCATCCAAAATGGCTGGCTTGCCATGCTTTGTTACAAACACATTTTGGCTCACAAGACCTCACTAACAATGGGAAGTCAGTACAGACCCATTACTCATTACAAGCAGTATTAGCCAGTCCACCACAAATAGCTCTCTATTCAGCAGTTGTATTGGCCAGTGGACACAATGTCCACTGGCCAATTTTCACACATGGTATTTCACATAAAGCACCAATGTTTCCATGACTAAAACTTAACCAACAAAGAACCATGCACAGCACAAACGTCTCCATTTATATCAACAATCTATCCCAAACACAACAGGAATTCCAAACATAAATGCTTTCATTTAAACCAACAATCTATCCCAACAAGGCATGCATTTATGTAACTCTGTCCATATAAATCCAATCACGTTTACCATCTGTATTCAAACTTTCATTCTCACTTAAACTTTCATATCACTTACAACAAATAATTATTCATTATCATGTCATATTCGAACATCCTCCATTCAACAACACATTACAACATGCTCACACTCACCTTTCATGCCATGCACACTCCATACTAGTCAGGGCCTAAGTAGGCCGTGATGCATCTCACGTCATGTCTGCTCAGGTCGGCAACAGCTTCCAAAAGAAAAAGTCTCTCCTTGTGTAAGTGTATGATAAAAACCTTTCTTGTGGGCGGAGTTTAGAACCTGGCTACAGTCTTTCATATGTTAATTACTGGCCAACTGCTGAAAACATGATTATCTGGTTTTTACAAGCCAAATGTTTGCAATGGGGGAGGATTTGTTCCTAGTCAGTGTGCTAATTAAATTGTAGCTGAATCTGTTCATATATTATAAAATGAAACATAAATAATAGATTATTTATGTACACTTCATCACACCACAAAAGAGAATTTGTGCTGACATTTTATACTTTTGCACTTCGTAAATTACCTTTACTATGAATATTGTGCAATCGTATCCTTAGAATAAGCAGTAAAATATGGTCTACTGCACACATAATATATTTGATATTTGAATGAAACACACTACCTTCCTTCCCTCACTTCCACAGCTTATTTAATATCAAATTTATAGTCAAACTAGCAGTAAACTTTTATAATAAGGTATTGGACATTTAACGAACAAGGTAGTCAAATTGCATGCAGATAGACAATGCCTAGAAGACTACTTTGCTATACTGTACTTCGTGCACAATGACGGTAACCACCATTTCAGATTGGTCGCTTCAATTGAGAAAATTTACACTTGATATAAGTTATCCTGACAAGTTGGCATCTATTGCTCCTCAGGATGGGAGGAGCTGTCCAGATCTAAGTGAATTAGGATGTTCAATGGATTATGTGGGCTAGCCACAGTAATGCACCTGAATCTACATACGAGATTTCATTAAGTTGGTGGAAATATGCTAATGACCTTGAAGTGGTGGAGATTGTGCATTGTTTAAGCATTTCAGTTTGTCAGCTGTATTCAGGACTTTGTAGTTTTACAATAAATCTGGGATGGTCTCTAAAGAATGCCATTTGTGCCATCTAGGTGCATTTCATATCAGCAGCACATTAACATCAGAACTGTCTTAACACATGGGCATGCTGGGCAGTTGCCCGGGGGCCCCAACAGCATAGGATCCCCATAGGCTTGCCAAATTTTCGTATATTATTCTAGGAGATTTATTCAGAACCTTCAAACTCTGTTTATTAAAACGTTTATTTGGACTAATCACCTTAGTATCAGCTGTTATCTGTACATACAATCTTGCTGTTGCGAATACATATCTTGACCTTGACAAAAATAACGTACACGTACTAATTGTACATAAGTGGGTGAGTGGTTGTGTAGGTAGGGTCCCAGTGCACTGCTTTGCCCAGGGGCCTATAATGCTGCTAAGACGGCCCTGATTAATATGCCCACATAAACCTAAGGAAAACAAAATCAAAATGTAGAGTTGCAGCAGCTAAACTAAAGAATATTTGAATGTACCCTTAATGTCAAGAGTTATTTGAGACTTAAATGAAGCTCCGCCAAGCAGTATTTTAGATAAAGTAAAACGTTTTAATCAACTAGTTGTTCGGCCCAGTTGCTTTTCTATTGTTAGAAATGACAAGGTTGCAAAATGTATCAATAAGAAGATATATTCATACTGGTATTATTGCTGCAGCTGTTTTTAACGGTATTCGTCTGTTTCTTTTTTAGGTTGTGTTTGGGTGTTTAAGGTGTACAATCAATATGAGGGATTTTGTGACCGAAATCTTTACTTATTTGCTTTTGGAATCCTAATATTTGAATGTGTGATTATCGGTTTAGGATTGATTGCTCCGTGTCTTGGCTGTTCTACAAGAAAATTTCTTTATGAGAGGTAATATTTATGTGATTATCTGTCTTTTTTTTCTCATTCTAATCATCTTCTGAAATTGTTCATGGAAAGGTGCAACTGAAAATAAGACACAATTGTTTAGGTGTCTTATTCCAACAACAGGGATGTAGACACTACAATGCAATGCATTCTGTGGGGAGGTTAATGTTATGTGTGGATTATTAGCGTAATGTGGTGTTTGTTGGGGCTATTAATTCAATGTGGGATCTCTATTTAAATGTAAATGCTATGAATTTTAATCCTCAACTAGCTACAGCTGTGCACTGCAAGCGTTGATCCCTAATAAATTAAATAGTATTGCTCCCTTTATCTAAATAATCCATTAATAGTGGCCCATTTATAATAATAAATAATTAATTGTGGCCCCATTTACAGATAAGAGACTGCTCCTGACTGGCTGCCCAGCTATTAGGTAGGTGTGCTCACCAGAGATTAATTTATTTCACGTTGGGTGCTACTCATAAGTGGTCTGTTCCATCAATCCGGTTTTTCTTTATTCCCTATATGGATTAAGTTGATTAAAAAAATGGTGACAAAATTAATAGAATTTTGAATGCAGCCATCTTAATTACTTTTTCATAAGAAGGAAGATGGAATTATTTATTTTAAAGGGGGGGGGGGGTGGGGGCACAATTATTTATTTATTTAATATTATAAAGGGGCCACTATTAATTTATGACCTTAAAAAGGGGGAATACTATTTATATAATTTAATAGGGGGTCAATACTACAAGTGCAAGTATGTATTGCTGGCCAAGCAGCACGCACATGGGCATCAGTGCATACCTGCACTTGTAGGGCCACAAGAGTATGCACCTTAATATTTTGATTGTATTACCCTGTTACTCTACTGCTAGGGGTACTAGAATGGACCCTTAGCTAGTCAGCATTGACTATGTAAGTGCTTGAAAAGTATCTATTTTTAATTTTTTATATTATGACAGGCAAGCTTAAACAGCATGTGTGGTTTGTGCTATCTCGCCTGTGTTAACCACATCTTTTTTAAAAAATAAATAATTATTTTTTACTAAAAATAGAGATGTTCACTGATCCCCGTGTTCTGGTTTTTGTTTTGGATCTCGATTAACTTCCTGTTTTGGTTTTGATAAAACCGCCCATGCGTGTTTTGGTTTTGGATCCCTATTTTTTCCTAAAATCACAATTTTTTTATTTTTTTTTCGCTAAAATCACATAATTTTGCTTTTTATCCCCCTTACATCATTATTAACCTCAATAACACTAATTTCCAGTAATTTGAAGTCAATTACATGTCACAATATTATTTTCATACACTTTCAAACAAAGACTGAAGCAGTTCTTGCCAGTGATAAGAAGAAGGGCATTATCATGCCTGGGCATAAGACCAAAAAATCCACCTCTTATGTGTGGAATTATTTTTACCCAAATCCTGGCAACAGTTGTCTAGCCATTTGTAGCATTGTAAAGCTACAGTCAGTAGAGGTAGGGACCTTAAACATCTAGAAACCTCCTCCATGTTACGCCGTTTGAAGCGAGTTAATGGAAGCTTTTGTGAAAATCAGAAACTTATGCTAAAAAATAACAACAAGCAGTCCAGCATCAGCTACCTCCCTTCTCTCAGCTAGATCCCAGCTCCTGCAATCTACAACCCCAACACCTGCATCATCAATATCCTCACAAGTGATCAGAGTTAGTCCTGTTTCTAAGGCTAGATGACTCCTCCCCTATCCAGGACTCCTCAGAAGAATCATTGAGCGTTAGGCCCACTGCTGCTGCGAGTGGATCTTCAACCCAGAAGCAGACCAAGAAGAATACTACTAGTACTTTACAACAATTGACTGTTAAACAATCCTTTGCAAGAGGAAACAAGTATGAAAGCTGGGCAGCACGGTGGCTGGGTGGTTAGCACTTCTGCCTCTCAGCACTGGGGTCTTGAGTTCAATTCCTGACCATGGCCTTATCTATGAGGAGTTTGTATGATCTCCCTGTGTTTGTGTGGGTTTCCTCCAGGTACTCCAGTTTCCTCCCACACTCCAAAAACATGCTGGTAGGTTAATTGGCTGTTAACAAATTGACCCTAGGCTGTGCATGTGTTAGGGAATTTAGACTGTAAGCTCCAATAGGGCAGGGACTGATGTGAGTGAGTTCTCTGTACAGCGCTGCGGAATTAGTGGCGCTATATAAATAAATGGTGACAATGATGATGAAAGCTGTCACCCAGTCGCAAAGTGGATCACAGACGCCATGGCGACTATGCTAGTATTAGATCTGCGTCCAATATTCACTTTTAATGCAGCTGGTTTTAGACAGTTACTTGGGGTCTTCTGTCCCCATTACCTAATTCCATCACGACACCATTTTACTAGAAAAGCTATTCCTCACCTCTAGCAGAAGGTTCGCAAAAATTTAATTATTGGGCTACAAAATGCCATTCTACCCACTGTACACTTAACTGCAGATATGTGGACAAGCGGGACTGGGCAAACTAAAGATTATATGATTGTGACAGCCCACTGGGTTGGTGATTCACCTTCACCAGCAGGGATGGCAGCAGCATGTACTCAAGAACGTCGCATTTTTGAGAGACAGGCTACTATGTGTATCATCTGCTTCACTAAGAGGCATATTATTATTATTATTATTATTATTATTATTATCGTAGATTTGTAAGGCACCACAGTGCTCCACAGCGCCATACAGTAGCGAAGACAAGGACATACATAAAACAAGACATACATAAAACAAGAACAGACAAGGCAGACAAAATGAATGGAGACATGAAAACAAAGGGTATGGAGGACCCTGCTTATTAGAGAGCTTACATTCTAAAGGGAAGAGGGCACAGCTGAAACAAGAGGAGCGAGTGTGGAGATTGGGATAGTTGTAAGGGTGCATTAGTGTGAATAGAGTTATCGATGATAAGGTCACATCTAAAAAAAAAGATGGGTTTTCAAAGAACATCTAAAGATTTGAAGGTTGTGGGAAAGTCTGATTGAGCATGGTAGGTGATTCCATAAGTGGGGTGCAGCACGGGAGAAGTCTTGAAGACAGGAGTGAGAGGTGGTTATCAAAGACGATACAAGGCGCAGGTCAGAGGTAATACCGCTGACAACCTGTTTGAAAAACTAAGGGATGTCATTGCAACATGGCTTATCCTGCTTGGACTCTCCTGAGGATATGTGATTTCTGATAATGCCACCAATATTGTTAGAGCATTACAGAGGGGGGAATTCCATCACATTCCCTGTTTTGCTCACAAAATCCACTTGGTGGTACAAAACTTTTTTAAAAAAAATGACATGCAGGAGATGCTGATAGGACAGATTTCACCGCACCAAGCTGAACCCCTTATTATATTAGGGATATCATATCATCCTCTCATATGGGGAGGTGCTCCTACACTCTATGGCATACTAGTTTCAAAAAGGAGAAGAAGAAGAGAAAAAGTGTATAAAGGGCACTCTTTTCTATATGTCAATAAAATGCTGTTAAAAGAAATATCTTTATTAAAGTGGAAGGATAGTCTTAAGCGAAATAATTTAAAAACTTGAGTGAATGATTAAATGAACCAAATAAACTCGGTGAAGAGAACTGTTAATAAGTAGTAAAAAAACTACTGTGCTGTCTCACTGTGTGTCAATAACTACGAATTGTAAATGAGCTATAGAGATGTTATATTCATCAAATAGGATCACAGCGTTTAATATATATGGTATAATGATATCTCCTTATATTGGGTTAGATCCTTATTGATGTGTAGGTATACGTAGTCAATACGACACTATGTGTCCATTCCTACAACTTAACACCCCTGGGCTGTGGGGACTAGGATAGAGAAGAACATTGACAACCTTAAAGTGGCAACTTTGTCAACTCAATAGACCAGGTATCATGTACAGGGGTCTCAAAGACCCCTATACCCCTACCCACTATGCCAAAAGAGACTGGCTTTCACTATAGCAGGGGTACCCTATGCTTTCTGCATGGGACATTTCAGGTGAAATTCTGCTGATGAAATGTGCAAAATTTCACATCCAAACAAGACAAATATTGAGTGGAAAATTTCATTCAGTTCTAGTGCTATGCTTTAAAGATGAAAATAAAAGAAAATAAATTGTATCTTTTTCAACTAGATTGTTCTTGGAGTGCTGGCTGTGTGAGCCATCACATAGCTTCCAAAAATATCTGCCCTGGGATTGCACCAAGTGTTATCAGCACTGGCTGGATAGCTCTTTGAAGATATACAAAAATAGCTCCACCCATAATCTTTGGGACAAAAAATAGGGACTGCAACACCTAAACCAAGACAATTCTCAGGCATGAGAATGGGACCCATAGAGAGCTTGGTTCCTAACTGCTACATTGATTTGTCTGCTTTTCAGGAGGTAAATAACGTGACAGGTATTTGATATACAGAGAATGGCGCCATTGTCTGTATTTTTTTCTGAATCTTTTTGGTTTGTTTTTGGTGAAATCTTTTAAATACCGATAAAGGCAGCAGACCTTGGAAGGTGCGCGGTGGACTTAAAAAACCTATTGTACTTGCACTGTCACAGGTATAAAATGCTTAACAGTTGATAAAATAACCATAGACTTTTAGTCTTAACCTAACTTTTATGTAATATATAATAAAGGACATACACACCGACTTGTTGCTAAAATAACTCCTCTTTATTTAAATATCCATTTCCTGTTATGATGACAGGAGAACACTGTACTCGGCCTTGTCCATCCATAAGCACACCCTTGTATCTGAACCTTAATGGAAGAACCAGGTATCCCAGAATCTGCACCCTTCTGGGCTAATCGTAACGCACTGCAAGCCAGCCCAGAGAAGCTGTACTTGCACCGAACCTATGCCCACTCTTTGAAGGGAACAGGTTCCAAACACCTGACTACCATGAATGTGCGCTTCACCAACCTTGCTCATCCTGTACATTGTTATCCTGCCACTATAAAGGCTGAACCAGTCACAGGACTGCAGTCAGTGTAGTGATCACGCTCACCAAGCGGCTCCAAATACTTCCTGGGCTGAATCAGCATACCCGTACCATACCACGGCCTGCGCTCCTTGTTGGCCCAACATACCTCCGAGGATGAACCAGCACATCTGTACCATACCAGGAAGCAAACAAGAGTCGGGAATGGGAGGGAGGAGTGCTTTCCCAGGAACCAAGATAGCTAGCTAAATCCTGCCTGCTCTTTTAATCTGTTTCCTTGCTCATGCCCCCTGTCAGGGATAAGCCCCTCTAGCTACTTCATGATTAGATATCTTATCATATATTCCAACAGTCATACAATATATCACCTTTATTTTGTCAGGAAACGGTTCCTGGACCAATTTATTTGTCACAAACCACCCTCTGCGCACTTGTTGCTTAGAAACTTACTGTAAGGGAACAGGATTCCAGCCCCAAATCTCACATTCACCTCTTTCTCTGAGGCTACAGATTTCGCTGGTCCCTTTTCCCAAAACAGATGGATGCTTCACAGCTATCAGCTATGTATAAGGCCCGTAGCAAACCTATGACTTAATCATCCAATTGTGCATACTCTGTGCCCTAGTAGCTAAACAGTTAACCCTTCACACACTGGTTTCTAAAGAGTTAATCCAGCCAAGCAATCTCTCTTCTAAACAGACAATGGATTTGTTTAGAGCAGGCCTGTCCAACCTGTGGCCCTCCAGGTGTTTAGAAAACTACAAGTCCCAGCATGCCCTTCCAGCTATCAGCTGGTTGTCTACCGGCAAAGCATGCTGGGGCTTGTAGTTTGACAACACCTGGAAGGCCACAGGTTGGACAGGCCTGGTTTAGAGCAATAAGGACAGAACTATTAAATTTTAGATTTAATATACAAAAAGTACAATGCTTACAGAGAAAAAAAAACAGTTGACATACAAGTAAAAAAATTACAAACAGTTATAAAAACAAATTGAGATGAAAGTACAGAGAATCACTTACATATAATAATCTGTATGCCTGGGGCAGGCAGAAAAGATGGACAGTCCTTCAATTAGATTGATCCCCAAGAAGCTGACAGTTTGTCCCTTCAAAACACAGGTTTTTAAGCAAAATTAAATGGGATGGTCTTCACAGGGGCAGTGTTTAATGCTAATAGGGGATGTGGCCAGTGCCACTTTTTCAATCACCATATGCATGTTCCCTGATTTACTAATCAATTCTACTATGTGATATAACTTTTTTGTAGAGTGTCACATCGATCCAATTTTATCATTAATAAATCCCCTATGACTCGGTCCATCTTTTGACATCAAACACGCTTAAATACAGTGTATTCGCAGAGCTTACACTCATTTCCATCATTTCTCTATGGGGCAGAATTCTTAATTCAACATATGAGCTGCCCTTCATCATGCTATTGAGGAATATGTGGTTGATCACTACTTTTATTGAATTTAAGTGGCATATTTTAAAACTGAATTCTCTTTGTCTATATTACATATAGCCTATGTCAGCACATGGCCTCTTTGCGCCAGACCACATGCTGACCGATACCTAAATGTCTAATCATCATCATCATCATCTATTTATATAGCGCCAACATATTCCGTAGCGCTTTACAATTGGTGACAAACATAGTAAACTAATAAACAAACTGGGTAAAACAGACAAAGAAGTGAGAAGGCCCTGCTCGCAAGTTTACAATCTAATCAGGTGTCACAACCAGGCTATATCTCACCCCTGGAGCTCTTTGAAGCCGCCCCCAGGTGACACTTTTATCTTCTCACACTGGGATGTGCAAAGCCATCCAATAAATGTACACCAGACTCTCTGACTTCACATTTTACACTTTAATTAAACTTGTCAATGGATTCATTTGATTTAACCTATTTACACTGCAGTTATGATTTAGCCCTTATAAATAACTGCAAGCTCTCTATGTTCACAACCCCCCTCCCCCCCCCCACCCTTATGACACTTGACTGGGCATCAACACACCTTCCTGCTTTGTTAACCCCTATTATCCAAATAGTTATGTACTCAAACCACAGCTTTTAATTTCCCTCAGGCTTAATTCATCCCTCAGTTCTACTACAATGCTTAACAGTTGATAACATAATCATTGACCTTTAGTCTAACATTACTCTTATGTAATATATAAAAAAGGAAAAAAGGACACACAACGACTTGTTGGCAAAATTCTTCTTTATTTAAATAACCATTTCCTGTTATGGTGATGGGAGAACACTGTACTCAGCCTTGTCCATCCATAAGCGCACCCTTCTACCCGAACCTTAATGGGACAGTGAATTTCAGTGTTTTCAGTGAATCACTGTAGGCAGTGTTTACGATATATTTTAATGACTGACTGATATTCAAAGTGAATTTTTAACCCTCATTTCACTAAGTAGATTATGGTTTGAGAAAACCTGTGACAGTATTTACATGAACAATCCTATTGATTTCGAGTGAATTACATTTGGTAGTGCTTAATAGGAATATAAGATTGTTATATACCATTGTTAATGCATTATTTTGAAATGATAATCGAATGTTTCGGTCTGTGCCGAACTTTGCTGTTGATATTGAGAAATTTTACAATATGTCTGAAACTTTTGTGCTAATTACTCATCGAATCACTTTTAATATTGAATCTGATGGGATAATGGAACTTTTATTAACTGATGATGAGCATCATTTCCCTAAACCTTGAAAAAGTTACTTTGGTATTGAAATGCGTTGGTTAACCACACACCACCTGCAGCTAGACTGTTTAAGTTTTTGGATTTTCTCGTACGTGTTCTCCTCAACCCGATTGTGTTCCAACTTTAGAACCGCAGGAGATTAAATCTACACAATGTCTTTTACCATCTGTCTGGTAGTGGTTCCAGGGATATATTTACTAAATTGCGGGTTTGAAAACGTGGAGATGTTGCTTATAGCAACCAATAAAATGCTATCTGTCATTTTGTACAATGTACTAAATAAATGTTAACTAGACTCTGATTGGTTGCTATAAGCAACATATCCACTTTTTCAAATCAGCAGTTTAGTAAATATACCCCCAAATATTGCTTGCTTGGAAGAGTTTATATTTTAAACATGTTTTGATGCAATATTAGAAGTATTTATGGTTTAAACAAATCATCAAAGGAGATTTTCTTATAACCTGCAGCATGTTCGTTGCTGAAGATCAAAAACCTGCTTAAAGAGGGTTGATTATTTGATAAGCAGTTTTATATGTTTATATGTGAGTGCAATGTTTGTTATTTGCCATCTATTATAAGAAATTGTTAATAAAACAATATCACACTATTGCAAGCTTTTTTCCTTAGTTTGAGGACTTCATCTGGCATCCTTATTAAGTTCTGATTGCATGTTGGTTTTTTGGCATGTGGGTGTATCACTGAGTGTTCACTTGACACAAGATACACTGATGTTGTATTGATTTATAATGGATTTTCTTATTTTACTGATATTTTTGTATTTTACTGACACATTGTTTCTTATTGATTTGAGTTATATTTTCTTCAAAAAAAGTGCAAAGCCTGAAGATAGTTCGCTAAAAGAAGAATCACTATTCATCAGGGTTATTTTGAACAAGAAAAAGACTTTAAGAACATTTTGTTACAAACTGTTATTTTATTTGTTTTTAGTGGAAGAACATCAGCGCCATCACTCTGTTCACTTATTCTTTGTGTTACTCACTTGAGATATGTCTGGGACTAACAACCCAATTACTTAGCAATGAGTGCATGAAATTAATGCCAGCTCTTCCTGGATGCCTGCTGGTGGTGTTTGGGTTCTACCTTCATCATGCTGGTTGCAGCGCCGCCATGAGGAATTTGGGGCCCTAATACAGCAAGCCCCACCCTCCACTCTGTAGATGAGTAGGAAATGGGTTGTGTGTCACCAAAGAGGGCATGGCCACATAGTGTTAGGAATGTGTGGTCATAAGTGGGGCGTTGCTGCACTTCTTTGGTCATGACATATTATGTATTAAAACTGTGCTGCTCTCACCTACCTGTTATTGCAGCCTTCACAACTTGGTACTGGATTCTTGTCTGGATCCTGGAATGCTGGGACCTGTTTGGAAAATGTATAGGTACATGAAATATGGAAAGCAGAGCAATAAGTGAACACAGAAACATAAGTAATCGAAGTATTAAACTAGCCACAAATCATGACCTTAGAGCTATAAAACATTTCTTCTCTTCTGCAAATAATTACTGTCAATTATGGCGAATTATCCTTCAATCATTGCTCCCATTAGTGCTCTCACCAACAAGGGGGCATATTCTTGAATCTGGTCATCAAAAGTGGTGTTTGCCTTCCAGTTCTTTAACAAAATATTCTCTATACATCCAGTGCTAAAATGTTCAGATACAAATTTGCTTCCTTGAGGTAGATGTATTTGCAATCAGAGCAGTGGCTGTTCTATCTTAGATTAATTAGTTTGGCAAATTCACCTATATTAGTTCTTTTGAAAATAACTCTTCATCCAAACACTATCTTCACAGACCATAAAAAAACCATATTTGCTCCAGAGCACTGAATACTCAACTGGCCTGATGGGCACCCTTATTTTTCCAGTTTGACTTCATTCTCATTTATGCTGAAGTCCGGACACTCATTATATCCGTGCCCCAGGTGATCCAGCAGCAGCTGCTAGACGCAATATTGGTCCAATACTAGCGCACATGATACTGGACTCACCGCAATAGGCTCAAGAGGTTGATTCCAATCAGGGCCCTCTGTGTGTGGTTTATTATCTCCATGGTAACATGGCTATCCTCCAGGTGCTCCAGTTTCCTCTCATCACAGTCCAAAACACACTGGCATACTGGTAGGTTAACTGGCATCTGAAATAATAGACCCTAGTGTGTGTGCGGTAGGGAATTTAGATTGTAAGCTCCAATGGGAAGGGACCAATGGCTACATATCCTCAATACTGCACTGAATAATATGATTGGTGCTATATAAACAATAATAATACCAAGAAGGTATGGCCACATTGCTATCTTTGAGAGTTGCATGAGAAATAATGCAAAATAGTATACTCCTTTATTTTTGCAGGAAGGAGAAATAATTAGGATTTAAATTAAATTATTTGTTTCTTTTTTTAAATGAAATTCCTCAATTTTCCTGGATCTTAAGTTTGCCTAATGATAGGCACATTTAATGCCTTTTGTTTTCTCATTTTTTTCTTTGTTGGCTTAAAGATTTTTTTGTTAAATGATTCATGAAATAAATGTCCATAAAAATATTTGTTTGTTTGGGTATATATCGGACACTTGAACGTGATTACTGTTGGTCATTTGGTTAATAATATGATGGAAATGATTGCATGACATTGTATTCACATTTAGGTTAAATACATTTTATAATTCTACTTAGTCTACATTTGCAAAGTGTTTATTATTTATGTCATGTGATTAGTATGCAGCAAAGTGAACTTGTGCTTGTCTTCCTATCTTGATAATCATTGAAAAGGAAATTAGTTTAACACATGTATTTTCAGACTGTTCAAATGTTATATTTTCACGTTTCTATATCTTGTGACAAGAGTACCCTTCTGGTGATGCACACATAAACAACTTCTTGTTTTTTGAACAGCACTTTTATTATTCCATCACAATAAACAGCATACTTTCCAACAGGATGACAGCAGGAAAACCTAACTTTGGCTAGACATATTTGTCCAGTCTGGTCACTGACCTCTAAATGGCATCGGTTGCACTACACAAATGCACAATACAGGTTTATATTGTTGACACTGCTCCCACAGTCCTAGCTTGGTGGACAGGTGACACTCCCACCTTGCCTTGAAAGGGAGTTCTCTGCAGGTGTACTGTAACTACTCTTCACTGCAGACAAACCTTGTCAGCTTTGCTGTTAGCTGTGGAAAAATATACTTTCAAAGCATGTAAGTAAATCACACTTTATACTTTGTCACATATGCCTTACACCTGTATAGGTTTGAACTAAGTTCACTGCTGTACTTAGCAGTTCCTGCTGTCTTGCTCTGTAGACTTAGGGAATTCTCACACTGCACTGGGGAGCCATTAAACCTCTCCAAATTCCTCTAATCAGTATCAAATGTTATATATATATTTAATCATGCTACAAGGGAGGAGCACCCACACAGATAAATAATCAATGAAGATAAAGAGAAGAAAAGAAATGTGTATAAGGGGCACTCAATGGCCCAGTAAATCTTTGGGGAACTGAATTGTTAGGATTCTCCATTTTAATGTATATCAACAAAGCTTCAATGCATATTTTATGTTTGTATTAATGGGATACTAAGTATGAGTCCCTTATACACATTTCTTGCTCTGTAGACTGACAGTGGAATAGCTCATTCCTCTCTTAGAGGCCTGTGGAAAATCATTCTCTTGTCACAATATCTACTGATTTATGTCATAATTCAGATTACTTTTTTCTATAGTGCTCCTTTCAATACTGGGTTTTTTGTCTCCCTCTTACTCAAGATTAATAGTGATGGTCTCTCTCATTGTGTTTCAGATTTGATTGACAAATGGAAATGCAAGTAAACCAATTCCAGGATTTCCTGATGCAAATCATACGGCTTTAAAGAAAACTGAAGAGAAACTCTTTGTGAAATTGTGAAAATCTGATGGCACAGAAACCTTGAAGAAACTTGTTTAAAAGTGTTTATCACTTGCATGTTGCTGTATGGAACTCTATAAATGAATGTGTTTTATTTCTCCTTTTGTTGCTGGTTGTTTTAGATGTATGTTTTTGAATATTAATTGTAACATAAGATCCATTTAGACTTTGAATATATATAATGATACATATGCCACTAATCATTGATATTCTCTATTAATAACACTTCACTTCTTCTGTGTAAAGGATGTTGTTGCAAAATATTAGAGCAAAGTAATTGATCTTCTCTGAAATTTATTCACCAATTTAGTACACAAAAGTGGCACTGAATTTTTGTTTAAAATTAAAGCAACCATTCAGAATGCAAGGATTTGTCATTTTGTCAAATAAAGAGATAAGGGATCTGTTCACAAGTTTACAACCTACAATACAGGTGAGATATATAGGAACAAAAACAGTGGAGTATACAATGCAAATGGGGGAGGGAGGGGGAATAGGGGCCGGAAAGTGAAGAGATGTGGGGAAATGGAGTATTGTGCGTGTGGAATGATGATTATGTTTTGAGGTAAAAAACATCAAAGGGATGTGGTCATACCATGGGGGGGGGGGGGGGGGGGTGACACTGCATCATTCGGGGTGTGTCTAGCAGGTGAAAAGCAAAAGGCAAGAAATAATTTAATCTATCATTAGAGGATACAGTAATTTGGTGTTACAGGGCTTCCGTAGTCTAGGGAATGAGTCCTGTAGCACTGGCATTACAGAAATGCCCAAATGCTTTACTGACACAAGCCACCTCTGCCCACTTGCTTTACTGACACATGCCCCCTCTGCTTAGCTGCTTTACTCACACATGCCCCCTCTGTCCACATGCTTTACTCACACATGCTCCCCTCTCCCCAGCAGATTTACTTACACATGTCTCATAAAAATCATGAAAGTAAATAAAATAAAAAATAAAAAATTGGTGGTCTGAGAAGCGGGCCTGGGACCCTTGACATGTGCCGGCCCTGGAAATTAGTAAACTCGTGCCCCTGGCCACATCACGCCACCCGCCAGCCACATCACAGGGCAGCATGGTGGCTCAGTGGTTAGCACTTCTGCCTCACAGCACTGGGGCCATGAGTTTGATCCCCGACCATGGCCTTATCTGTGTGGAGTTTATATGTTCTCCCCGTGTTTACGTGAGTTTCCTCTGGGTGCTCTAGTTTCCCCTCACACTCCAAAAAACATACTGGTAGGTTAATTGGCTGTTATTAAAATAGACCAGTCATCATCATCATCATCATTTAATTATATAGCGCCAACATATTCCGTAGCGCTTTACAATTGGGGACAAGCATAGTAAACTAATAAACAAACTGGGTAAAACAGACAAAGAGGTGAGAAGGACCTGCTCGCAAGCGTACAATCTATGGGACAATGGGAGTTTGACACATGAGGTTAGTCTACATTTTGCAGTTTGGCCCAGCCAGACTGCAAAAGTAAAAGTGACTCATAAGCTAAATGATCCTGTCACACAACAATATTGGTCAATGGGTAGTTGTCTTGTGTGAAATTGTGTAACGGGTGGTAATAGGGTAATGTAGTGAGGTTAAGAGGGTGGTTGAGCAATATTATAAGCTTGTCTGAAGAGATGGGTTTTCAGAGAACGCTTGAAAGTTTGTATACCAGAGGAGAGTCTTATTGTGCGAGGGAGAGAATTCCATAAAGTGGGTGCAGGACGAAAAAAGTCCTGTAATCGGGAATGGGAGGATGTAATGAGTGTGGATGAGAGACGCAGATCCTATGCAGAACGGAGTTGTCGAGTTGGGAGATATCTTGAGACAAGAGAGGAGAAGTATGTTGGTGCAGCCTTGTTGATGGCCTTGTAGGTTAGTAAAAGTATTTGATATTGGATTCGGTAGAAAACAGGCAACCAGTGTAGAGACATACAGAGTGATTCAACAGAGGAATAATGATTTGCAAGGAAAATCAATCTTGCCGCAGCGTGCAAAATAGATTGTAAGGGTTTGAGTCTGTTTTGGGGAATACCAGTAAGGAGGGAATTGCAATAGTCAATGCGGGAGATAAGTGCATGAATTAAGATTTTTGCAGTATCTTGAGATATGTGCGATTTCTGGAAATGTTTTTTAGATGTATGTAACATGATCTAGATATAGAGTCAATGTGGTGAACATAGGATAGGTGTGAGTCAAGGATTACACCTAGGCAGCGAACTTGTGGGGTGGGATTTATGGTCATGTTATCAACAGAGATAGAAATGTCAGGTATGCTCTTGTTGGTGGGTGGGAATATTATTAACTCTGTTTTAGAAAGATTAAGTTTGAGTTGGCGAGAGGACATCCAAGATGAAATGGCAAAAAGACAGTCAGTTACACGGGACAACACAGATGTCGAGAGATCAGGAGAGGATACATAAATTTGGGTATCATCTGCATAGAGATGATACTGAAATCCAAAGGAACTTACTAGATTTCCAAGAGAAGCGGTATAGATAGAGAACAACAGAGGACCTAGCACTGAGCCTTGCGGTACTCTAACTAATAAAGGAAGCAGAGCAGAGGTGGCCCCAGAGAAATTAGCAGTGAAAGAGCGATTAGAAAGGTGTCACGACTTTCACTAGGAATATCACTGACTAGTATTAGCACAACTAAACTGAGAGGTGCGGAGTCTAACGCACCACCGGTGTTCGCCAGGGACCCCCGCAAGGAGGTTTGGGCTTTCCTGCGTGTGATGCGCAGGTCGCGGTTCTCCCAGATAGTTACCAGCGCAGTGAATGGAGAGTAGTCAAACAGGCCGAGTCGAAACCAGAGGAGCGCAGTACAACGGATAGAAGGCAAATCGTAGTCAGGAACAGTTCAAGGGTCAAAACCAGTGCGGGCAGCGAAGAACAAGGGATGATCCGGAAGAGAAGTCAAACTATAGCCATGGAGTCAATACACAGGAGTAACACAGGAACAACAATGCTGGAGCTGGAAGAACCAATACTCTGGCACTAGACATGTGTCAGAGGCTGCTTTATATACCCTAAGGTTCCTCCTGATTGGGTTAGGGAGATTTTGGCGGTCAGACATGCTGGCTGCAGACAGGTGAGCAGAGATAGCGTCCTGCTGCTAGGCAACAGGACGTGGATTGCGGAGAGAAGGTGTCCGTCTCCGGCGCCTGTGGAGAGTGCGGAGACGGCACCTGACAAAAGGTAGGATGAGAACCAGGATAGAACAGTGTCTTGAAGACCTAGGGATTGCAGTGTTTGTATGAGAAGAGAGTGTCAACGGTCTTAAATGCAGCCGAGAGATCCAGGAGCATTAGGAGAGTGTAATGGCGTTTAGTTTTAGCAGTGATCAATGCAGTCTCTGTGGAGTTTTGAGAACGAAAGCCAGACTGAAGAGGATCCAACAGGTTGTTTGCGGAAAGGAAGCGTGTGAGGCGAGTGTAGGCAAGTCTCTCTAGAAGCTTGGAGGGGCACGGGAGCTGAGAGATGGGACGGTAATTTGAGAGAAAGTTTGGGTCGGAATCTTGTTTTTGTAGATTAGGAGTAACCACTGGGTGCTTGTATAGTGATGGAAAGATGCCAGTAGAGAGTGAGAGATTACAGATTTTAGTTAGAGGTGAAATGAGCACAAGAGACAGGAAACTACCAATTTGCAAAAGAATAGGATCAAGAGGACAAGAGGTAGAGTAGAAAGATAAGAAGAGAGTAGAAATATCCTCTTCATTTATGGGGTCAAATGAAGAGAGGGTGTCAGAGGGTAGAAGGAAGGAATCGAGCTGATTGCTTGTCGAGGAAGAGGATACCATTTCTAGTCTGATCTTATCAGTCTTGTTCTTGAAGTAGGACGCAAGATCCTGGGCAGTGATAGTAGAGGGAGGGTTTGGGGTGTGAGGATTGAGAAGAGATTTATATGTGTTAAAAAGGCGTTTGGGGTTAGAAGCCTGAGCATAGATAAGAGATTGGAAGTATGTTTGTTTTGCAGTGTCCAGAGCATTTCGATAGGGGCGGTAGGTAGAAGTATATGTGAAGAAGTCATTAGAGGTGCGAGATTTACGCCAGTAACGCACTGCTTTACGGGAAAGATTTTGAAGATTTTGCGTTGCTGTAGTGTGCCACGGCTGACATCGAAGTCGACGTGTAGTATGTAGTGTCGCTGGAGCCACTTGATCAAGGGCTGTTGCTAAGTTTTGTTGAAAATGAGGTACTGCCATCTCAGTCACTCTCTTTCTCTCTGTGTGTGTATGTTAGGGTAATTAGACTGTAAGCTCCAAAGGGGAAGGGACTGATGTGAGTGAGTTCTCTGTACAGCGCTGCGGAATCAGTGGCGCTGTATAAATAAATGGTGATGATGATGATCATAACACCCCCTTTTCCAGACACGTCATGACACCCCCAGCCCAATGTATTCTGCTGACATCCATCAGGGTGGGGTGAGTAGGGAAGATCTTAGTCTCACAAGATTAAAGTCTCGCAAGATTAAAAATTTAGCTACTCTGCTTGCTGTACAGGCTGTGTCCTGTCTAGGGTCTGACTTCCAGTTCTTTAAAAACATTCTCTATCATTCCAGTGCTAAAACATTCAGATACAAATTTGCCTTTGTTTCTTGAGGTAGATGTATCTGCAATCAGAACAGTGGGCAGCCTGTGACATTTTTGCCCGCCACAAGACCCCCAGGCGATCTCCTGCGGGTCTTCTTCTACCACTTCCTGTTCCAGAATCACCATGGACCAACATTTCCATGGACTTTATTACGGACCTCCCCAATAGTCATGGATTCAACACTATTTGGGTGGTAGTGGACTGTTTTTCTAAATGGGCACACTTTGTCCCTCTTAATAAGTTACCTTCTGCTACAGAACTTGCCCTTCTTTTTAGCAATGTCTTTTGTCTTCATGGTTGCTCCCAGGAGATCATTTCTGATCGGGGTGTACACTTTATTTCCAAGTTTTGAAGATCTTTTGTAGTCATCTTGAGATCAAGTTAAAATTCTCCTCAGGCTACCATCCCCAAACCAATTGTCAAACTGAGTGCGTCAACCAGGATTTGGAGACCTTTCTTCACTGTTATTGGTCTGATCATCAAGCCTCCTGTGATTATCTTCCTTGGGCAGAGTTTTCTCATAATAACCATCCGCACAAATCCACCGGAGCATCCCCTTTCATTATCATCTTTGGCAGACGCCCTATTTTACCTACTTTCTCTGATGAATTCTGTATAACTGTACCCGCTGTCCATGGAATAGTTTGTAACTTTTCCAAGATTTAGACCCAAGTAAGGAATAAATTGATACAAGCCTCTAACCGGCACAAACACTTTGCAGATCACCATCACAGGAGCCATCCAGTTCTTCATGTAGGGGACAAGGTGTGGCTATACACTCGTAGCTTCAAACTCAGAGTACCATCTATGAAGTTTGCTCCTCGTTATATTGGCCCCTTCATCATGTCGCAAGTTATAAATTCTGTCACTTACAAACGCCATCTGCCTTTCTCTCTCCGTGTACATAATTCCTTTCATATCTCCATACTTAAACCTTTAATTCTCAATGAATTTTCTAAAAGTCATCCTCCACCTCCTCCCATCAAGTCTGTTTTGGATGACAAGTATGAGGTAGAATGTATCTCGGATTCTCATTCCATTCGAGGCAGAAGACAGGTTCTAGTTCATTGCAAAGGTTATGGCCCTGAGGAGAGATCTTGGGTTGACAAGGACTAGAATGCACCTCCTCTTCTCTCCTAGTTCATCAACGACCAGTCTGCTCTTCGTTCTACTCTGGAGAGAGGGAAGGAGGGTACTGTCAGGTGCCGTCTCTGCACTGTCACTAAATGCCAGAGACGGCCGCCTGCCTTACCCCGATCTTTGCGTCCCACTGCCTAACAATGGGACACTTCCTGGTTCCTGCTCGGGGTTACGCTGCATGCGCATACGCAGAGGTACATCGCGTCTCCACTGCTAGGTAACGGGACGCCTCACAGGAGACTCTGACCACCGACTCCTTGCTCCAATCAGTGTCCCCAGTCATCTATATAAAGCAGCCTCTGGCACCACTAGGGTGCCAGAGTATTGGTTCAGAGTATTGCTCCAGCACCTTGTTTGTATCCTGAATCTGCTCCTGTTGTGACCTGGCTATCTCCTCTGACCTTCCTTTGATTTCGTTTTGGTATCTTGCTGTTAGTTCTGGTTTCCTGACTCCTGGCTTGGCCTCTGGCTATTCTTTGTATCTCCACTTGTACCTCGCTGCCCAGGTGGTTCTGAATCGAATTGATTGACTAAGGTCCGTCCACTCTGTTACTATGCTGGTGGCTGACTCGGAGAACTGCGACCTCGCACCCTCTTTCAGCGAAGCCCATACTCCCTTGCGGGGGTCCCTCGTGAACACCGGGGGTGCGTTAGTCTCCGTGCCTCTCTGCTCAGCAACGCAAATACGGCTAGTAGTTACCATACAGCTCGTGACAGAGTCAGTCTGGATATGAATACCTGTTGCTCTGACACAGCTGCAATGTCAGAGGGAGCTTTATATACTCTGCAGATTTGAATATGCCACCTGCCAGCCACAATCATGTGACTTTCCGAACCAGGAAGTGCTGACCTCTACATAGAGGCAGAGGAAATCAGCAGTACAGGAGTGTAGAACAGGTAAGTTTTGTGACACCACTATATCATAGACACTAGATAATGTAACTGGATGTGTGCATATCAAACATATATTGACTTTCCCAATCTAATATCCCTTCAGCACAAATCAACTTCATAATTGAGGCCATTTTATTTCGCATTAGGACATAATTATTTCTGGTTTAACAGGCAACATTATAGGCAGATCCAAGAGACTGAAATTGGTAGTAAATATGCAGCAAGTTACGTGAATTTGTTCATAGTATATTAGATTGAGATGAATATATGGGCAAATGTGGTACCCCAAAGCCCTGTTGAACAGCACAGAGGAGTGCATAAACGCTTTTAAAACGCAGGGCTACAAGGGGTTAATTGTGCTCCTGAAAACTTGTGCCCAGGAGTGATTGACAGGAGGAGGATGAAGGCCCTGATTGGCTGGGGGAGTAACAGGAAGAGGATGTGCAGGAAGGAGGAGAGAGAGAGAGAGCAGCATGGTAGAAGGAACAAGGGGGAGGATGTGCAGCCGAGCAGAGAGAAGATAAGCTGCTGCCAGAACTGTGACATTGCCAGCAAAGCGGACGGAGAACAGCTGGGGACACACAGCAGGGCGCCAAAGACAGTCTTCACTAACTGCAGAACCGTCTCAAGGTAAAACCCTAGCCTGCAGTGTACTGCACACACCCCAGTGTCAGAGGGAAGAGTGATGAGAGAATCTATCCAAAACTGACATTGCATTCTTGTACAAGGAAGGATTGTGAGAGCTTTTCCCCCAGACCATACCTTTACACAGGCTGCAGGGAACAATTAAGACGGTCGTTTCAGCTATATCCTGTGTGTGTGCTGATATCTGGACACCATACCCTGTTGCAGAGCACATGTGCTGATAGAGATTCATTGACTGTTGAGAGAACAGCGCCATCTTGTGGCTGAAATAAGCAACAGCCCTGCTTTCTACTATAATACTTAACCCTTGATGGAAACCTCTGCAGGACATTGGAACACTACCAAATTCCTGTGCACAGGTCAGCCCAGGACTGAGTGGAAAATATGGTAACTTTACCGGGGATAATATTGGTGCACCAAATGTTTTAGATGATGTTAATGTTATGTGATTTACCTAAGAATTGATTTATTAATATTGAAGGTGTGACATTCAGTGTTAGTGGTACCACTGCAATTCAAGATAACTCAGCAGTAGATGCTAAAAGTGGGGCGTCTGACCCATAGGGAATAGCACGGTACCCCAAACACCTGAATAAGAAGTAGCCCTCTAGTGGGCGCGGTAGTTACCGTAAGAGTCTTGATGGGTTATTATTGATGGTTTTTGCATCATCACCAGTCAGGTATTGTTAACGTGAAAGTAGTATCTGTGATTACCAGTGTGCCTTATTAGACAATGTGCATTGAAGATGTTATCGTTATTCTGCCTTATACTCACCAGGTGTATGTCATATGTTAAATGCTATTGTGCTCTATGCTGATCAGACGCATTATTTTGTCATTACTATTGAGCCAAAGGGGTCAGTGGCGCGGTGTCTTACCGAAACTATCCTTACCGCATTCTCAATAAACCCAAGTTGTTTGACCAATCCTTGTCCTTTTCATTGAAGTATTTATCTCCTGACCACCAGATATCCGAAAAGAAAAGAACCTGACTCGTGTCTGGAGGACAAGGTAAGGGAAGGATTCCCATCAGTACTCGGCCACCACACAAACAACCCCTTTTCTAGGGACATCATTCTATGGCAGATGTACATATATGATGTGCTCTGCATATGGAAGGGTTCCCAGGAAGTTCTCACCAGTTTCATCAAATACATTAATGACAATCACCTTAACCTAAGATTCGCGACCAACACAAGCCATCAGTGAGTTGAGTTTCTTGACTTAGAAATTTACATGGAAGGGAATGTTCTGAATACAAAGTCCTTTATCAGGAAAGTAAACTGTAACACCTATATTCCAACCTCTAATTATCCCTATTATTTCTGGCTGAGGAACATCACCAAAGGGCAATTTATGAAGAAATTGCACTGACCTTAAGACATATGAAAACCAAGCCTCATCCTGCAAAGAAAGATTCCTTGAAAGGAATTACAATACAGACATGGTTAACAGAGATACAATACAGAGATAGTTAACAGTGCTTACCATGTCACTCTTAATCTAGACAGGGAATCACTCCTTTAATCTACAATTTAGGGTGCCCCTGCAGACTCCAATTTGTAGAGTGCACGATTAGGAGTCTGCACACTTCAAGAATATCATGAAACAATTCAACACTCATAGGGGGGAATTCAGTTGACAACTTTACTCATGAGAATAATGCAGCCCGTGCACTATTACCGTTAGTATGGGTATTTTAAAGTGGATTTCTGCTCGCAGCTCTCTGAGCTGCAAGCAAATATTAGCATTGAAATTAATGCACTAATGGTAATAACGCGCACTATTAACATAGCAACGGTTATAGTGCGCTAGCCGTTGCATTCACACGAGTAACGCTGTCAATTGAATTCCCCCCATAGTGTGTCAGATTTTGCTAAATACCACAAACATGACCATATGTCCCTTAAATATATTGGTGTAAAAAGGGTCCCCAAACACTGTAGCGGGGAACACTACATCAAATGCATTTCTAGGGAAGAGGCCTGCTGGATTTATGACCTGGGCACACTCTCACCTAAAGGTGTTATTAAAGTAATTTTATCGTTTTCAAATAAGCATTGCCCAAGCAATTGTATTGTGTTTCCAAAGAACAAAGTAATTTATTTTAGCAGATGCAATAATTTAACAATAACATGATTATAATACAGTACAGCCAATACCAAAAGATAAATAAATACTGTGCTCGCTTGCGCTCACTGCACTCCCACTGGCACCAGCGCACAGTATTTCACTCCAGAATACTGTGGTCAGAGTAGACTGAGGCCAGTGCCAGTGAGAGCTGTTATTATATACATATTACAGTGAGAACAATGCAGATGGTGTGGCTTGCTTCTATAGGTCCAGACTTCAGGTGGGTCCAGTGTAAACAGGTCATAGGCTAGTTCAAACAACCCCCTCCAAGGCTGAGGGTCAACAATCCAGATGATTCTCCCGCCCAGAATCCAGTTTAATCTAGTCTATTTACACATTACAGTCAGTATCACTTTTAAGTATTTATTCCCTAACATCACTAACTAGAGTATGCAATGTGCGATCTCTTTGGTGAAAGAACCGGACAACTGCTGATGAATAGGGGATTAAAATGATACCAGACACATTTCCTATAACCTGGACCTTAAATAACACTAAAGTGTACATATAATCCTAATTTATAAACTAATAATAAACTAAATACTATCTGCTCATAAATCACTGTGGAATGGAATCAATATAAATATGAAATATATAAATAACTAAATGTTGTAGTGCGAGTGTGTGCGTGCGTATTTTACCACGTGATAGTGCCATGCCCCATGTAGCGTGGCATACTGAGTGCAATCGCACGATAAAACAATATTTACCAATATACTTTTGTTCATCCAATTATACGACTTCGACAGTGTAAATATAGATTTTGATAAAGGTATCTTTCTTGAAAACTAAATGCACCCTTATACCTGTATGCTCATTGGTCTCTTCATGTATACCTTTAAGCACTTAGCTGCATATTTATCTTTCCCCTTAATGTGTCACTGTTCCTGTATCTTTATTCTACTTTGACATTTGCACACATCTTTTGTGCTTTTGTTATTAGCCTTCATTTGCCTGAATTATACCTACAAACAAGGGCTAGTGTTATTCACATATACTTCTGTTCTATATATACTATATACTATTTTTGTTTATTTGTACTGTACTTCTGTGATGAAACAAGGTATTAATCCCCTCAATCAGTCTGCACTTCGTTTCTCACAAGCTGTGGACCATACAAACATACTCTTTTTTAGCCCTCTGGTTCCCCATATTTGTCAGTCATATTTAAAGTTATATATATATTGTATTTTTAAGTGGTAATATGTCTGGCGGCATGGGTTTCCTATCTTGTGTATACCTGGAGACCAGTCCATTGTTTTAGTCTAAGCAAAAGGATTATTGTCCACTATTCCTGTATGAATGTTAATCACAAAAGGGTGTCTCATGTGTTACGATAGGGATAAGGTCCACTAATAGAACTCTTTGTGTAATTACAGACTATATTGTATATTTAAATGTAATGTGTCTGGATTAGGACCTCTCCTGTTTAAACAAACTTTGCAGTATAGCCACAGAACAAAACCTATTCCTAATTATATCAAGAGTGACTCATCTGCTATCCCTTTGTCTGTAAGTTTACCTGTGAAAAGGTAGACACAGAAAAGGGCCAATCAGGCAGGTCCTGAAACTCCTGAGAAGGTAATTTATGGCTTTAACTACCGAGTGATAGCTGAAGTCAGTCTGGCGTTGAGATCCAGATCTCTGCCACTGACAGGAAAGGGACAGTCGGTAGTAAGATTACTGCCTTTGCCTTGAACTACCTCTCCAGGTCTTGGGGAGTTGTGTGTCTGCCAAACGCAGAGTGACAGTTATTCAGGACCACTGCCTTGTTGGTAGCCTCACAGGAAAGAGGGGGAGTAGCCTGGATGGACAGACAGTAGTCTCTGAGAGTGGCTAGGATACTGGTGAGGTGTTTTCATTATACCCTGTATGCTGTCTGTGCCAGTCTGTAATGTTATTTGTTTCAGGTTATTACTTATATATGTTCATTGCTGTTTGGTGCTACCATTTTGTTAAATAAACCTATTTATTCTTATTTAGGATATTTCTAGGATGATTTTTGAACCTTGGATAGGTACGTGTAAGGCCAGCTGTGCGGCACAGAGGGTTACTTGAAACCTGATATCATCACAGCTTCATTGCATTTTTTTAAAATTTATTTAAATTTATTTTATTTTTCTGCATTATGGGAACTAATAGGAATCTATTAGTGGCAACAGCTGTAGACACCTTTGCACCAATTTAGATAATTAGTTGGAAGATCTTTTGACTATATAACTGTTATGAACGTCTAGTTGCTGTCCAATAACAATTGTCCACTTCCAGTGATGTGGTTCCAAAGCACTATTAAATTTATTATCAAAAAGTAGCAGAGTAATAAGTGAGAATAAAATAAGTACAGCCGTTACTTATCGCAGGCGCTCTGGATCCAGTGTACAGTCATTCAGGTCTGAAGGCTGTGGTCAAGTAGACTGGTTACTGGGTCCAGAGCTCCTGCTTATACAGTCAGTGAATGCAGTAAAACAATACAGATTATGTGGCTTGCTTCCATAGGCTCAGACTTCAGGAGGGTCCAGTGTAATGCAGGTCTTTGGCCAGTTCAAACAAATATATATATAAGGGTGGGGTTCAGCTCTCCAGGAGATGAATTCTAACTTTCCCACCAAGAATCCAGTTTAAACTAGTCTATTTACATTACACAGACAATATCATTCCAATCATTTACTCCCTACAATCTGTAACTACCATACGCAATGTGCGTTCTGTATGGTGATTGAACCGGACGTCTGCGAATAAATTGGGAATTAGAATGATGCCAAACCTGATATGTTTCCTGTGACCTGAACCTTATATTTCACTAACATGTATATAACCTTATAATATCAAACGTAAACTCTGCTACATTTATACATAAATAACTACATTTAATATGAGCTACTTACAAATGTGTATGTTTATGTAAATGTATGTAAATGTGTGTAAAACCTATTGCTGCCATGTGTTGCGACTGTAGCGTGCTATAGGTATAATTTCGGACAAAGACAATCAAGTTGTTAAATATTAATTGAAATTACTTAATCTAATTAGCTGACTTCGACAGCTCCACCCTTTGATAGTGTAAGAAACTATCACCTCATCATATTCTCGATGCCAGGATTGAAATATTCTTCCTCACAGACCATGATTTCCATATCCCTCACCACCATTTCAATCTCATTTTCAGTGTTTACCTCAGTAGACTGCTTTCCACACTTCCGCACAGTAGGAACACATCTGACACATAAGCCAATTACTAAAATGACACCAAGTATAATGAGAAGGAGCTTACCTATGCTAACAACCATTTCCTGTACCCACTCTCCTAGACCAGAGAACCATTTTACAGGGTTCAACCATGAGAACCATCCTGCCACCTTTTCTCCAATCTCATATAATAAAGAATTATGATTCCTTCGAAGTTCCCATTTCAGTTGCAGAATTTCATCCATTTTCCGGTCTTTGACTTCCTTGGGGTCGTCAGTATTATTGGTGACATACGTGCAACATTTGACACCGAACTGGGTGGCCAATGTCACACAATATCCACCAGTAATAGATGTGAGATAATTCAACACCAGTCTATGTTGCACCAACTCCTTTTTTTAAGCCTGTAGCTCTCTACCCGTATACCTGAAAGTGTCATCACACATCTTGGTGATACTGTCTATCAATTTAGCTAGATCCTGTATATACATAAAATTTAAAGTTCCCCGAGCGATCCTGGTGGGATCTAATGCAACCATAACCTGGAAACCAGTAGTTTCACTAATCAATTTTGTAGCTATGGGTTCTTCACCAGGAATCATGTTTCTTTTGCCACAATGTTCATACTGTGTGTGTATGTTTGGTGGTGATGTAGTGCTATGGATACCAACCATTTCCCCCATTTGTAATAGTTATGATCTCAGGAACCAGTTTAACTAAGAAACACAAACCCTTGGAACTCAGAGCTAACCAGGAATAAGCCTTTCTCCCACAATCATAGTACACATCATCTGGGAGGACATAAGGCACAGTACGATCGCTGATAATATTGCACAGTGTCTTGACAAAACTTCCCATACCCATTGTCTCCATCTGTTCAAGACAAGTTTCGGCATGGATTACATCCTGACAATAACTCTGAGGAACCCTCCCAACGAGTACTTTCTTATGTTTGTTGATGCATCCTAGTCTACGATGCCCATCAACATATCTGCCTATTGGTGACTTTGAAAGTCTCCCTTCATAATGAGTGTGGCGAGCCATTGTCTGATCAGGTAGGTCAGCTTCCCAATTCTCCAGTCTTTTTACATGTGATATATTTAGACACAACAAAGACCAGTCTAAGGAGTATTGGCGACGCTTCAGACTAGGGGACCTAGTGATATTGTACTTCCCTTCTATGGACCTCCCTCCCCGTAATTCGAGGACCTCAGAGATGTTTAGTGGGAACGGCCCTAACCCTATGTTATGCTGTCCCTGAGGAACATGAGAGCACACCAAGCACTCAGTTTGGTTTAGAACCTTACCCACTAAGGAGTGATAATCCTCCAGATAATGCCCGCCCACGTCCAGATTACCAGTGGACTGACATTGCTGGGTGCATTTCTCTTCAACTAGGGAGTCACAGTACTTACAAATACAATATTCATCAGATAATAGCCCCCTCACACTGCCTCCGAGTTCCAGAGTTAGCAGACCTTTTTATAACCCCTGGACCAAGCTTAATAATGGGCTGCACTGTTGGTTCTATCAACATTTCCTCTAACTCCATTTTATCAGTATCACTACCAGATCCCGTCTCTGTCGTCCATCATTCAAAAAAATAGGGTGTCCTACAACAAATAAAAACAAGAAAAATCCTGGAACAAAAGAAAAACAAAAATCGCCACTCCATTGCTGGGATGATAGTCTGGGCAACGTCCTTGGCTCAAGTGTCTTAACTGCAGGCTCTAGGTCTCCCAAAACAGGTTTACGAGTGACAGATCAGTGTCTTCGGTCTCGGCTTTATCTTGTACTTTCTCCGGGCTGCTGACTTTCCTGCAGTGGGTGGAATGGACCCAAATGTCTCTTTCTGCAACCTTCAGAGATGAGGTACTGGTCAGCAACACCTGGTACGGGCCTTCCCAACGGTCTGTTAAACAACCTGAGCGTAAGAAATTGCGGATCATAACATATTCCCCAAGTTCAATATCATGACAGTTAGTTTCTGGCATACCAGGTGACAGCATTTTCAGTTTTTGTTGTTGTTGTTTTAGCTGTCTGCTCATTTTTATGAGATATTGCACAGTCACTTCATTGTTACACTTCAAGTCATCTTGTGGACTTATGATCAAATGAGGTTGTCGGCCAAAAAGTATCTCAAAGGGGGACAGATTAAGAGGAAGTCTGGGAGTGGTTTGGATGCTATGGAGGACTAGTGGCAAATCTTCTGGCCACGCCAACCCAGTTTCAGCCATTATCTTACTCAGTTTGTTCTTAATGGTACCATTTACCCTTTCCACCTTACCACTGGCTTGTGGTCGGTAAGGAGTATGAAGTCTGCTACTGATTCCCAGTCTACTACTGATTCCCATGAGCTTACACATGTTCTGGAAGATATCACTGGTAAAGTGGGTACCCCTATCACTTTCTATGATTCTAGAGATACCGTATCTATACACAAATTCCTGAACAATTTTCTTTGCAGTGAACACAGCAGTATTAGTGGCTGATGGATATGCCTCTACCCAACTGGAAAACACATCAGTACATACTAACACATATTTGAAATTCCTGCGAGGTGGTAATTGGATATAGTCAATTTGTATTACCTGAAAAGGCCCGTCTGTAGAAGGGATATGGGATGGCTCAGTTGGTATAGTTTTCCCGCCATTCTTTCTCAAACAAGACAGGACATTGCCTTCTTACCGACCTGAGAGGAAAAGCCAGGTGCACACCAGTATGCTCTCACTAGTTTGCACATACCTTCTTTACCCAGATGAGTCAGACCATGTGCTGCCTCAGCCAGGCCTGGGTAATATTCTCTGGGAGCCACGGGTCTTCCTTGTCCATCTCTCCAGAGTCCCGAGGACTCTTGACCACATCCCTTTGCCTTCCAGACCGCCTTTTCATGTAGGGAACACAAATCTTGCATTTCAATTAATCTCTGAGTGTCTAATGTCTGAAAAACCATTATTGTCTCTGTCAATACAGTTACAGGTTGCCCTGCTGCCCATTTAGCAGCTTCGTCCGCCCTGTTATTGCCCAATGACACCGGGTCTTTTTCAGATGTGTGAGCTTTACACTTTATGATGGCTACTGTCTTGGGTAACTGTATTGCTGTCAAAAGTCCTTTCATGTGTCGTGAGTGTGCTACTGGTGTGCCTGCTGCTGTTGTAAAGTTTCCAAGATGCCAAAGGGCCCCGAAATCGTGCACTACCCCGAAGGCGTACCTAGAGTCAATATATATATTAGCTGACTTACCCTCTGCCAACTCACATGCATTCCTAAGTGTTACTAGTTCGGCCACTTGGACCGAGTGAGGTGGGCCAAGGGGTTCAAATTCTACAACATCCTGATCGTCTACAACAGCATAACCAGTGCATAGTTCTCCCGTCTCAGTCTGTCTATGACAACTCCCGTCCGTATAAAATGTAAAATCAACATTTTCTAAGGGGGTGTCACGTAAGTCGGGCCTTGCAGTAAAGGTCTGGTTCAGATATTTCATACAATCATGCGTATCGGTATACCTGCAAAACTCCTCCCCAACCACGGTCTCCTTACCTCCCACCCTTTGTGCATCTCAAGGCACATATGGAAGGTATGTAGCTGAATTTATAGTGCTACACAATTTGATGGTGATGTTTGCGGGTGCCATCAGAGCTAATTCCCATTTTGTGAACCTAGCAGAAGAGACATGTCTGGTTTGAGCTGAATTTAACAGCAGATACCTCATGAGGTGTATAGACAGTTGAAGAGCAGTTGCTGCTACACTTCTTAGACATGTTGGGAGTGATCTTGCCGCAGTGTTTAATTGTGCACTGTAGTATGCTACCGGTCTGTTAGCGTCACCATATTTCTTTGTGAGGACACCTGCTGCACAACCATCAGCTTCCGTACAGTATAACTCAAAGGGCTTTTCATAATCAGGTATTCCCAATGCAGGTGCTCTAGTCAGACTATCTTTAAGATTAAAGAATGCTTGCTCTGACTCCTCTGAGTGTATGACACGTTCGGGTTTTGAGGAAGAGACTAAGTCCTGCAATGGTAACGCCAGAATCGAAAAACCTGGGATCCAGGATCTACAGTATCCACACATCCCCAAGAAAGTACGGATTTGCTTTTGGTTCTGCAGCAGAGTCATGTGTCGTATTGCCTCAATTCTGTCAGTTGTCAAATGTCTTAGTCCCTGGGTGAGACAATGTCCCAAGTATTTAACCTTAGTCTGACATGGCTGTAACTTGTCCTTTGCAACCTTGTGCCCTGTTTGCGAGAGATGAAGTAACAACAATTTAGTATCATGTAAACATGACATAAATGAATCAGAGCACAACAACAAATCATCCACATATTGAATCAGAACAGACCCATTGCTTGGTTGGAAGGATTGTAAACAGTCATGTAAGGGTTAGGAGAAAATACTGGGGCTGTCAATGAACACCTGGGGAAGCCTGGTCCATGTGTATTGCACCCCTCGGTAGGAGAATGCAAAAAGGTATTGGCAGTCAGGGTGAAGAGGGACTGAGAAGAAGGCAGAACAAAGGTCAATGACAGTAAAGTAACTAACAGACGGTGGAATCTGCATGAGGATGACAGCTGGATTGGGCACCACTGGGAATTGGCTCTCAACAACATTAGTAATTCCCCTCAGATCCTGGACTAATCTATAGCCCCTCCCCCTCTCTTCTTCAATGGGAAAATGGGACTATTAGCTGTGCTGGAGGTACGAATTAAAATCCCTTGTTGCAACAGCCTCTCATTAACAGGATACACCCCTAATTCCACCTCCAGTTTCAATGGATACTGTGGGATTTTTGGAACTATCCTACCACTTTTTAGATTTACCATCACAGGAGCTACATTTGCCATCAATCCAGTGTCCTGTCCATCTTTGGTCAATAGGGAACCCGGTATTTCCAACAACATTCCCTTTACCTGAGATGGACTTTGTTCTACAACAGTAGAGTGTAACATTAACCTTTGTGGGGTGTTCAATATGTCCTGTACCTCATGTGCAACCTTCTCTCTTATGTCTAGGAATACACCATCAGGAGTACAGTATATGACACATCCCATTTTGCACAACAAATCTCTTCCTAGTAAGTTAGTAGGAGCTGCTGCAGCCAAGAGAAATGAATGCTTGGTATGCAGAGGCCCGATAGTAACTTCTGCAGGTTTAGTCAAATGGTAATGTAACACTCTCCCCGTTACCCCCATAGCTAAAACAGTTTTTCTAGTTACCTGTAGATTAAAAAGAGATGTTATGACATGACCCCTAGTGCTGACTATCACTATCCCGTGAAGCATTTGCTGCTATAACATGCTCGGGTAGCTGTGAGTCTTCTAAAGCTTGTATACTTACTATCATCAACCTATCACTCTTCTCTTCTTCTTTCTAAAAATATTTTTGTCATGCTCCACAGCAGACTCCCTAAGTGAATCTATTGTGATGCCTCTCCAATTAGGTAATGAGGTTTGTACTCTTGTCTTTAAATTTTCTCTGAGACCATCCATTAATACCATTACAGCCACCTCCCTGTGATGTGGATCCTCTCTTATATCAGATATCCCAGTGAACCATGTCATTGTTGACAGAGCTCTAGCAAAATAATCTGTTGCAGTTTTACTATCTTTTTGTTTGATAGTGAAAATTTTTCTCCAGTTCACTACTACAGGAAAATAGATGGCCAACTGTGAGATAATTCAAGTAATATTCTCTTGGTTATTCTCGTCTGTTAAGTTTTTGTCCTCCTCCACCATACAATCCTTAATGAACTTTTGTATGTCTGTATTGGAAGGAAGACAGGCCCTTAACACCACTCGCCAATCTTTATTAGTTGGTTCGTGCGCGTTTCCTATGTCTTTAATGAATTTCTGACATCTGGCCAACTCTTTTCTAGGATATGGGAAATCAGTCATAATTGAATGTAGTTCTGATCTAGACCAAGGAGAATGCATGGCTACATTTCTTATAAGAACCACACCATCCTTAACCGCCTTCCCATTAGGAACTGCTATTGTGCGGACAGGATAAGCGCCAACTGGTTCACTACATTCAGGATTAATCACAGAAATTGCTGTTTCAGTACTTTGGATGTTCTCCCTCCTAGTGGTTACCCCACTACTCTCACCTATCTCAGTCGCTGCCCCTGCTGGTGGGACTGCTCCTTTTCCACATTTGCGTTGTACCTCTAGCATGTTAATAACATGGGCAATGGCTGAAATTACAGTGGGTTCATCGTCTTCCTCAGAAACATTTTTAAGTTTACTTAGAACAGGATATAATTTGCTTGTTTCATTTTTATCATTTTTTGGTAACGGCTGTACTTTTACCCCCAAACGCATACGGCAGCGAGGGCATGCTTGTGCTCAGTTCTCCATGCTTTTAAACAGTTACTTCTGCAGTGCGCGCGCCTTTCGCCACTCCTTCTTTCACTGTGCACACGCTGCTTTACCACGTGTACCCTTCCAGTTGCCACAATTTCAAACAGTCATCATGTTCAATTCTTACTTTTGTTGATTTAACCAACCGTACCTTATCTCTAACATTATTCAGTACCTCTGAATCGAAACTACTGATCTTTGGAAAAGGCCTAACACAAATCTTGGTCATCTTGACCCATTTGTCGCAATACGCCGTTGCGTATGCACCATATTTCTTAAACATAAGACACCTCGTCGAACCAACTGACCCCTTCTTCAGGCAGAACATCGAGCACCAGTCCTGTTGTCTTCTATGGCTAAATACCTGTTTGTATCAGGCATTACACTTCCTCCTTGCACATACAGTGCAAGCGCTGAAATGGAAGTCAGCTATGCGCATGCGCGAAATCGCGCTGTACTGCGCATGTGAAAAATGGCACTCGCCATCGCTATTCAAGACAGCACTTTGTGCTGTTCTATAATATTCCTCCTGATGAAGTCTATATGACGAAACGCGTTGAAGCTGTTCTCCATCATTTACTCCTGGTATGCTTATTGTTCTACTGTCTACCTGGTCCCTGAGAGTTACCCCATTGAGAACTTCTGTGTGGAGCCCATTAATGTTTACTTCATATACTATCCAGGGATCTACAGTGTGTAGCAGTATTCCTTTACCACAGGATTACAGATAAGCTTTTAAACCTTTTTTACATTGTGAGTGTGTTTTTTATATGATACATGCTTAATAAATCTTTGTACATAAGTACTACACTATATGGCTTTTTCCTCTCTTAATACACCGAATGAGTGGAGTTTGTGAGCAGTGACTGTGCTGTGGCCGATGTTCCAGATATTATATATATAGTTATCTATACGCCTGTTCCTGACTTTCTAAGCGGATTGGAGCCTACTTCCAAGCACCTCTGATACAGATAAGCTGTTTATTTATATCTTTTTGGTACGTTACCACCTATTAGTTTAAACTGTTTATCACGGATACATCTGATACGTTGTCTTCTGCTTCCCTCTGTCTTTATTTCGGTATATGGTCAGAATTTATGGAAACTGGTTGATACTGCCTTTACCAGCCTGACATGATGAACATTTCACTCTGTATTTGCATCTTTATTTACAGTATTTATTGACTGTCTGGATGATTTGTACCAGCTAACACTACCTCATTTGGCGCCATTTTTCCCTCTTTATATGTTAACATTGATTATCTCTTGATCGGAGTACCATCCGAAACCTGGGAGGGAGACTGCCTTCTCTTATGAAGAAAAGTGTTTACCAATTTTGGTTATTTATACTATTATTGACTCACCTATTTCGTGTTTGAGCGCCAGCATTTATTATACCTTTTGTTACATTAATTGAAATTACTTTATCCAATTAGCTGACTTCGACATAACCAACACCTGAATAAACATGTCGTTATGTGCATTTCATTCCTGAAGAAGCTTGTTAATACAGGTGAAAGGCCTTGGCTATAGACACTGCAAACATTTTCCTGACATTTATTGCCATTTATGAACATCTATGGACACATTTGGAACAATACATAGCTTTAAGTGTGAGAATTAAAGAAACAGCATCTTCACTCCAGCTTTCTCAATCGCTGCATTCTTACAGTCAGAACAAGGTCTACTAACATTTACAAATATTTATTTGAAGCGAGACACAGAACTAGTTTGTGCTTATTAGAGCAGCAGTATACTTGCTGCTCCTCTATCTGAAACAACTCATTTTCAGATGGTACCAGCGCAATGTGGAACAGACAGCAGTTATTTATCTGCTTACACACATCCGGCATCGGTGGCCGGAAACATATGACACCTGGGACCACAGAAAACATGGCCTCTCTATTCAGGAGAGGTAAAGAGTCCTGTTAAGATGATGATAATGGAATACACGAAGATAACTACATATGTAAGTTTTCCATTTTGCAGACTGTTATCACTGTGCTTAAATATACAATTCACCTATTTGAACTTTTTTGTCTTTTCCCTGGATGTACTAGAAGACATTATTTACATCTGACAACTTTATAATTTACAGTGCAATATTTACTAGGTGTTCATTGGACAGCTTTATACGAAATGTTCCTCCAGCATTATTTTCAGATTATTCATCAGCATTATATCTATATATTTATGTGTCTTGTATATGTATTCTGGTTTTTGTTAGATTTCTTATTTTGTCCTTGATTTGTTTTTATTTTATATCTTTTTCTTGATTTGTTTTCTTTCACAACATTGTTCATCATTTGCCTATTACTTTTTGATTACTGTGACACCTTATCTATAGGCATTGTATTTGATTATACATTTATTTACAAATTCTAGCCAGAGCATACTTACTTTTGGTGCATAATAAGCGTATATACTGTTGCATCCGTACTATCGCTACCAATAAAGATTTTTCCAATGCGATTGTGTGGTTTTAAAGCACAAAACGTTTTATTAGCAAAGCATAAAAAGGCAAAGTTTGGTATACATACGCATGCAACAGCTGGCACCAACTCAAGCTTCAATCAGAATGCTCTGGTCTCCAAAAACCAGAGCTCATATTTATACACAGTACAGTTGTAAATGAAATGACATCACAGTGACACACAGTTATGATTGTAACTGTGTACTTGACATGGCATTGTGGATTCCTCTGGTCATTGTTATCAGGAACGCCACCTCAGAAGAACACTAAGATGGGAAAGGTGCCCCTCAAAGAAAGGGGGCAGCAGACTTGGCAGCAGGCCCAGACTGGGCAGCAGACTTGGCAGCAGGCCCGGACTGGACGGCAGACTTGGCAGCAGGCCTGGACTGGGCGGCAGACTTGGAGGGGACAACTCTGTGAGAAGCCTCAGGGCAGACAGCACCAAGTGGCAACTTGGGCTGAACCGCATGGAATGACAACTCAGGCTGAACTGCATGGAATGGCAACTCTGGCTGAACCGCATGGAATGGCAGCTAGGGCTGAACCAGATGTAATGGCAACTCGGGCTGAACCGCATGGAATGACAACTCGGGCTAAACCGCATGGAAAGATTCAGGAGAGGACTCGAGGGACAAGGCCCTCTCTGGAGCAGGCTGTAAGGGCAGCACCCTCTCTGAAGCAGACTGTAGGGGCAGCACCCTCTCTTAAGCAGGCTGTAGGGGCAGCACCCTCTCTGAAGCAGGCTGTAAGGGCAGAGCCCTCTCTGAAGCAGGCTGTAGGGGCAGCCCCCTCTCTGAAGCAGGCTGTAAGGGCAGAGCCCTCTCTGAAGCAGTGTCACACGCCGGTCCCATAGTCAGGTACCAGCGCTGTTACCTTCCTCTTGTAAGCGGTGATCAAGTTACTAAACTTCATTATTGAGACATCACTGGTAGTTTCTTCTGCGCATGTGCTACCTGTTACCCGTGCTTATGACCTCCTACATGTTTCCATTGGTTTTATGTATTTCGGAGCACTATTTAAACCTCCAATGGTTTCCTGTCCTTAGCCTGTTCTTCGAGTTACCCACTCTTATTAAGATTTGGCTTCCTGTGGTCTGTCTCACCTGTTGTCTGTTGTATCATCTGAAGTCAGCTATTCTCCTCGCTGCTGCTGCCGTCTATGAGCTGATTCTTCAACTGGACTTAGCGCTCCTGTTCGGAATCATCACCTCTCATCCAGCAATCTCAAACGCCTCCATTACCTTGTCATTGGGACCGCTGCTGTACTACTCTTTGCTTGAATCACCATGCGCGGATCAGCTAAGTTCTACTCCTCCATTACCTCCACACATTGAACCATTATTAACGAACTGCTTGTTACACCTGTACTCATCGCTGCTACTCAGAGTCACCATCTGTGGATCAACGAGTTCAAAGCCTTTGCTTTATACTGGAACTAACGCTATGCCGGTAACTTACCTGCTATTCTGAATCACCATTCACGGAAGTTCTATTTTTTCGTTACCTGTATCATCGAACTGCCGCTGTACCAGTAACTCATCTGTTGCTTTGAATCATCACCTATGGATCAGCTAAGTTTCATGTTATTATTACCGTTGTTTGAACTGTCGCTGTGCCAATGATTCTATTGCTATGTTTGAGTAATTACCTACGGATCAGCCAAATTCTAAGTTACCACTGCCTCTGTCTGAACTGCCGCTGTACCAGTGATTCGTCTATTGTGGTTTGAGTTACCATTTCCGGACTAACTAAAGTTCTATCTTCATTATTACCACTGTTGAACTGTTGCTGTATATATTCCTTGCAGTCTCCATGAGTTACCAAGTGTGGAAGTAGCGTGTTGTGATTCATCACTTCTATTTTATCAGTTTCCGTGTTAGGATTGTCTGCCGTTGCCCTGAGTTACTTCTTTCATTCAACTGCATCAGTGTCTATTGCAATTATCCTGACGCATCACCTATACTGCTGCTATTACACTTCAGCATTTCTATTTCGTGTGTTACCACTGAGACAAGAACTATTTGCCCCAGTATCCAGATTCTCTCTGACCACCTGTATCCATCTCTTTTGTTTAAAGCTCCACTATTACTCTGCCAGCACTCATTTGGGAGACAGCGGCCGGCGGGATAGGAGATGCAAAATCCATCTTGTGGGGGTCACTGGTGAAAACCTCCTACCCGTTGGAGGTTTACTTCTGGACTCTGAGTGGGTCCATAAGTAAAGCAGAAAATTTTGCAAGCTGAGAGCATAGCAAGAGTATGTCCATTTGTAAAGTCTGTAGCAGTGGCAATTCAAAAATTGTTAAAGCAGACATGTTTGCAAAAACAAATGAAAATGAATTGCAGTAAAAAGGTCACAGAATAGAAATCTTTCACACTCCTCCTAAGCTGTTGTTTTGGGCTGGTTATACTGTCACGCTCAATGCAGAAATACAGCTAAAGAGCCAGAAATAAGGTGAAACACATTATGTTTATTGCTGGGAAGTACAAACCAGATGGTGCAATAATGAGCATTGCAGGGAGATGCAGAAAGTAATACCAGGTACAGCTGATGCAGGTAAGCAGGTGATATAAAGAGATCCCAGGCAGCAGGAGAACCAGAAGCACAGCAGCATTGAAAAGCAACAACAATAACCAGCAGTGTATGCTGGGAGTGACAGGTATAAATAGGGAAATACCCAGGTGCAAGGGATAATTAGTGCAGCAAGGTTAACTCCTAAAAGACAAAGAAGCAGGCACAACAGCAGCACCTCTGGTGATCAGAGGTACTGCTGCTCACACACTAAGTGTAACACACATAATAAAGTCCAATAGTCCTGCCTCACAGCGCAGGGGTCATGAGTTCAATTCCTGACCATGGCCTTATCTGTGTGAAGTTTGTATGTTCTCCCCGTGTTTGCGTGGGTTTCCTCCGGGTGCTCCGGTTTCCTCCCACATTCCAAAAACATACTAGTAGGTTAATTGGCTGCTATCAAAATTAACCCTAGTCTCTGTCTGTCTGTGTGTGTATGTTAGGGAATTTAGTCTGTAAGCCCCAATGAAGCAGGGACTGATGTGAATGAGTTTTACATACAGCGCTGCGGAATCAGTGGCGCTATATAAATTGATCATAAAATGATGATAGTTCTGGAGGCAGGAGCTGCCAATACAAAGCAGCAAGCTGCAGACAGATCGTGACAATATCTTTATTTCCCGATCATGTGATCCAACAAATCAATCTATAAATATTTCCAAATTAATACATTCACAAAAAAATGACATATTAAAACAAGTAATATGTATAACAACTATTATAATAAACATGAAATGTCAAACAATCCAATATATTCGGAGTACATGCAGATATATAAAATTCACAACTCCAACAACTCCAAACAAGGGTTACAATTTGAATTATTTCAACTCAAAATATGGAGATTCAACCAAAGAGTGAGATTAAATTAATAAAAACAAAACATTGTGTTTAGGTGTGCATTTCAAATCCCCACATAAATAAACCATGCCTAATTCCGGACATCAAACGGGAATGCGCATGTGTCCACATCAAGCCTTGAGTCATATCCTGGGATCACCCGAAATCACGCATGGACTCAGTACTGAAAAAATGAGAAAATGTATTATTAAAGGAGAATAGGATTTGGTGGGAGGTAGCCACTTTAGAACATTATTTGTCAGACCACCTTATACCGAAAGGATTAATAATAAACAAAAATCCATCTTTTAATACATCGTCATTGGAATTTAAAGAGAAATGGAATACTATTCTCCAACAATGCTCTTTTTCATTAATTAAACTGATCTTGGAGGAAAGAAGATCTAAGTTGAATGCTTTTGAGATAGAAATTGAAATCTTACAATCTCTCATCTATCCTTTTGAGGAACTTGAGGACGTTAAGGATAATCTTGATAGAATTAGAGAGAGAATCAATAGAGATACCAAATCTTTGACCAAAAAAAATCAAAGGAAACTTGTAAGAGATGGGAGAGGCAGTATTTTTGAAGGGGGTTCTTCACCAAAAACCAGAAAGGAAATAGTGAATGATGATCCTTTTAAGAAAACTGTATTAGAATGTAGTCCAAGAGCAACTTCCAGTTATTATAGGAACGATAATTATTTGAAAAAAAGAACATTCAGAAATAGAGATATCCAGAACAAAGAGGACTCAGATTGGCAAGTAATTACCAGAAGGAGGACTATTACGAGGAACCACCCATTTAATTCTAAACCTGAAGAACCTACAGATTTATACCATGTTCCCCTTTCTCACAATAGATATTCACAATTAAGAGATTGGGAAGATTCTTCCTCTTTTCAAAATCAAAGAAGGTACAGGAGGAAACAACCTTATGTGAACAATTGGATCCAATTCAGAAAGAATTATAACCTTTAAAAAGGAACTTCAGGAGGGATGACCCATCATATAGAAAGAGGGGCAAACGTTGAGGAAATAAAAAGACTAAATCTATCAGATTAAAAATGAAAAGGAAGATAAAAAGAATAATCTAAATAAGTTATCCTTGAAATTAGATACAAACAAGAGGGTACCTAATGCCGAAAATGTAATGCCCCAAGGTAATAATATCTTTAATTTAAGCTCCAGATCCTTGAAGGATGAGGAAGTTTCTTTACTTTCTAAGGGTTTGAAATGTTGTCCCACATTGACTCCTGACTCCTTTGATATCTTTTTAGATATTCAAAAGTATATAAGAAAACTTACTTTAAAAAATATTATTTACAATGAAAGCTGAGAAAGATTCAGAAGACAAATCTGTTGACAAAACTGAATCCTCTAGTATCTTTAAAAAAAAGGTCTACCTTTTTCCCAACACATATAAAAGGAGCCATTATAGATACTTTCAATAAGTTAGTGACGGATGATGTCAACAGAATTCTTAGGAATAAAAAAAGAAATATGGGGTCTTTTAGATGTAACCTTACACGTAAAGAAAGATCTGCACTCAAGTTACTACAAAAAGATCCCAATCTGATTATAAAACCAGCGGACAGAAGAGGAGCCGTGGTGTTAATGGACAGTAATAATTACTACAGAGAAATTGAGACAACTAGGAGATCAGGCAACATTTCAAAAATTATGACCCCACATTGAAAATTAAACAAAAATTGGACTCATGTGTAGATAAATCTGAGAAAAAGGGAGTTTTGAGTAAAGATTAATTAAGTTTTTTGAAAATTAAGGGCCATACAACTTCATATATCTATGTTCTCCCTAAAGTCCATAAAAGCCGTATTGACCCTCTGGGTAGACCAATAATTTCTGGCTTCAACAGCATTTCGTCAAATTGATCGACCCTTATTGACTATTATCTTCAGCCCCTGGTTAAAGAGAATTTTTCTTACCTGAAAGTGTCGATACACAGGTCAGATGGCAGCGGTACACAGGATTTGACAGGAGAGTGGTTTTGTATACAAGCCGGTTCGGTACACAGGTCAGATGGCAGCGGTACACAGGATATGCAAACAAAATGTGGGCGCTCAGTAAACACTTAAAACTATTTATTCAGCAGATAAAATACATATAATATAATGAATGTGGCCATAGACACCACAGGGTTAACACAGCACGTAATAGATATATGAAAGACATATAATCTCTAAAAAAAGAGATAATGAATTGCAGTAATTAAATAGCAAATAGAACAAAATACATATATATAATACAGCGGATCAAGTGGATATATTAGGCTCAACAATAATAACATTAAATTGAATATAATTCTGGCAATTGAGGAACAGATAGATGAATGCAACGCCACAGTCTATTATGCTCCAATCCGTGGAGTAGGTTGTGTCAAAATGTGTGTCAAAATCCCTTGGTGATTACTACTTAGTTCCAGCCAGTAATATGGAGACTAATTGGTTTATCCTCCTGCTGAAAAAGGTCTAACACAGCTATGTGTGTATTGGACTAAAGTTCATAATATACACGATGTTCAGGAAGACCAATAAAGTGCAATATCACCTGCTTCTCCGTCGAGCTGGTGGAACTTGCAGAGAGCCCTCCTGCTTAGAGGCACTTGTATTGAGAGATCTATACTCATACTGTGCTGTATTGGGACTGACAGGAAGAGAGCCATTCCGCTTATGTACTTGTGAAGTAAAACAATTAACCGTGCTTTGTATTGTTGTTGGAGTCCCCGGGGTCTTTTGAAATGTAGTAGATAAGATAGGTAATCTAGCCAATACGTTTCTTGACGCGTTTCTCGGCTAGAGGTGCCATTTCATCTAAGGATGAGCGGGCTCGGATGTCTGGAATCCGAGCCCACCCGAACAGTGTGATTCCGAGTCAGATCCGAGCGATGTCCGGGTATTCCCGCCGATTCTGAAACTTAAAATGAGGCTCTGACTCATAATCCCGCTGTCGAATCTCGCGATACCCGGATCCTTTAAATTCCCCGCTTGCCGCCGCCATCTTCACTTGGGGATTGATCAGGGAAGAGGGAGGGTGTGTTAGGTGGTCCTCTGTCCTGTGATTTCTCGTACTGTGCTCTGCTGTGTTCTGCTCAGTCCAGTCCAGTGGTGCTGTGTCCTGTGCTCTGTCCTGCTGAGTCCAGTGGGGCTGTGTCCTGTGCTCTGTCCTGCTGATTCCAGTGGTGCTGTGTCCTGTGCTCTGTTCTGCTAAGGGCATTGTTTTTTCTAAATTATTCCAAAGTTATAAAAAATTTATTAAAAAGTTATAAAAAAAATAAAAAAATTCTAAAAAAATTATACGAAAAAAAAAAAAAATTAGGTTGAAAAAAAATAGGTAGTACTATTTCAATTCAAAGTCACACTATGTTCACTCTTGCAGCTGTCACAAAAAATAGGTAGTACTATTTCAATTCAAAGTCACATTACGTTCACTCTTCCAGCTGTCACAAAAATTAGGTAGTACTATTTCAATTCAAATTCACACTACGTTCACTCTTGCAGCTGTCACTAAAAATAGGCACTGCTGTATAACTACAGTCCAGTGGTACTCTCCTGTGCCGCAGATAATTTGTAAAGGCTTTGCCCAGTGTGTGTGGTTTAGGGGTACGCTCTCTTGTGCTGCATATAATGGAGTACCAAAATTTGGAGGATAAATTAGGGAAAGATCAAGAACCACTTCCTCCTAATGCTGAAGCTGCTGCCACTAGTCATGACATAGACGATGAAATACCATCAACGTCGTCTGCCAAGGCCGATGCCCAATCTCCTAGTACAGGGCATGTAAAATCTAAAAACCCAAAGTTGACTAAAATTTCCAAAAAAAGAAAATTAAAAACATCTGAGGAGAAACGAAAACTTGCCAATATGCTATTTACGACACGGAGTGGCAAGGAACGGCTTAAGCCCTGGCCCGTGTTCAGGACTAGTGGTTCAGCTTCACCCAAGGATCTAAGCCCTCCTCCCCCCCTCTCAAAAAAATTGAAGAGAGTTATGCTGTCAGCAACAACAACAAAACAGCAAACAACTCTGTCTTCTAAACAGATGACATCACAAATCCCCAAGGCGAGTCCAAGGGTGTTGGTGGTTGATAAGCCTGACCTTCCCATCACTGTACGGGAAGAGGTGACTCCATCCACCATTTGCAGCACACGCTCTGCATATGCTGGAAGGATCACCCACAGTGTAGATCCAGATTTGGATAATCAAGGTGTCAATGTTGTACACCGGGAGGAGGCTATTGATGTAGCTGGCACTGTGGAGGAACTTGATGATGAGGAGGCTGATGTGGTTATTGTAAATGAGGCACCAGGGGGGGAAACAGCTGTTGTCCATGGGATGAAAAAGCCCATCGTCATGCCTGGTCAGAAGACCAAAAAATGCACCTCTTCGGTCTGGAGTTATTTTAACCAAATCCTGACAACAAATGTATGGTCATATGTAGCTTATGTAAAGCTCAAATAAGCTGGGGTAAGGATCTTGGCCACCTAGGGACATCCTCCCTTATACGTCACCTGAATAACCTTCATAGTTCAGTGGTTAGTTCAGGAACTGGGGCTAGGACCGTCATCAGTCCAGGGACACCTAAATCCCTTGGTCCTGTTGGATACACACCATCAACACCCTCCTCGTCAACTTCCTCCACGATCTCCATCAGATTTAGTCCTGCAGGCCATGTCACCAGCCAGACTGAGTCCTCTTCAATACGGGGTTCATCCGAGGAATCCTGCAGCGGTACGCCTACTACTGCCACTGCTGCTGTTGCTGCTGGTAGTCGGTCATCTTCCCAGAGGGGAAGTCGTAAGACCGCTACGTCTTTCACCAAACAAAATATAACTTTGTCCGGTACTGAAATGACTGCTCAGACTCGGTACCAACGCTGGGGATCTGCACCCCAAAAATAGATAAATATAACAACCAAGGTATGCGGTGGTCTGCCACAAAAACACTCATGCACAAAATATATAATTAAAAAATGTTTATTCTAACATATAAAAAACCATAATAGGTACAAACAATGTGGGCTGTTATCAGTGCCAAAACAATTAATAGCGAGGTAGGTGCACCTACACACTAACCAGATAATATGTATACCAGTCCAGCAACTGTATAAGAACCGTTCCACTCTATTATTATAGAGATTAAGATATGATTTTCACAGGATTTCCAAACCCTAATATTAGGGATAATAATATGGAGAATAAAGTGGTATATTTGGGAGGTCCAACTCCGGAATAACTGATGAAATCCGAAACGGAATGTCAAAAGGTAACAAAAGTCTCTTACCAATTTCTGGCGATGTATTATAAGACCGGTACCTTGATATGTACTATGTACTGTATAACCGAAATGGATCCTCCTCTTCTAAATGTAGATATTATACGGAGCTCCGTGCATAGCTCTTATTCTCACCACATCAACTCCAAACACTAGCGCGTGGTCCCGCTTGTGACTGACGTCATAGAAGTGCGTCCCCGTCTCCTCCGGGACTCTTCAGAAGTGTAAAGGTGAACGGTTAGTAGAAAGATGCACTGGTATAGGCACTGAACTATAGTCCACAAGAATAGTTTAAAATTAATTGCTGTTCACCTGACGCGTTTCATCCCCATATAGGCGATTTCCTCAGAGAAATCAATTGACCGTCCAACAGTCATTTGCCATGAGCACCAAGTAAAAAAAAGTTAAAACAAATTAAACAAATTAAACCAAAATTATAATATAACTTATAAACACTACACTTGAAAGCTTGAGCCTTTAAATGAAAAAGTCACTCTTCATTGCACGAAGATTTGCAACAGGGACAGTTTTTTTGTTTCCAAAGTCAACAAATAACACTTCGACCCTGTCTGTCTTTAACATACTTGATGGGATCTCAATGATGAATGGTCTGTACCATGGTTGGAGGAGGTATTGTGGTCCCGGTACCAAATTGGGTACCGGGGCCACTCCACTATGCAGTCCAGATAGAGGCGTATCAGATATTAAAAAACGTTGACTGCCAAATCTAAAATTAATCAAAATGACCTGTCATCGTCTAAAACAAGAGGTATTGACACGCTCGAACTACACCCTGTATATGCTGCAGAGGATGTAGGAGCAGGCAGCTGTGCAGTGGAATTGAGACCATTTGAAGGCGGAGGTATTGTGGCCCCCCGGTACCAAATCGGGTACCGGGCCCACTCCATTACGCAGTCCAGAAAGCTACCTCGGTGCAAAGTTTTGGACTAAAAACAATATTGTGAGGTGTGAGGTGTTCAGAATAGACTGGAAATTAGTGGAAATGATTGTTATTGAATGTTATTGAGGTTAATAATAGCGTAGGAGTGAAAAACAAACAAAAAACTAGATTTTAGTACTTTTTATGCTTTTTTAAGAATAAATCAGAACCCAAAACCCTAAATCAGAACCAAAACCTTTCGTCAGGTGTTTTGGCAAAACAAATCAGAACCCAAAACCTCAAGCTAATCAGAACCTAAAACCCAAAACCCAAAACACTAAAAGTGCCCGGTGCACACCCTTAATTTCATCAGAAGCTGATTGTTATGTTCTGCCAAAGATCCTTATATAGTCCCGCAGAAATCCAATTAGTTCATTAATCATCATTAGATGAGAACAGAGTAATCTCATTACAATGGCTGCGTGTTTAGCATTGTGGTTTCCACTGCGGATGTCCTACAATCTCTTGTTATAAATATAGGTCTATGTTTGAACAGAATATCGATGTTCATTATTTGCATAAAAACAAATAAAACATAATAAAACCTGGATGATAAATCAACCATATAAAATACTATCCATGGGGCGTGGCCTAATCGCCATCTTAGTTGGATGCTTTTGAGAAAAGCTCTCCCTGGTACTTCCAAATTTATCACCTTGTGAGACCCTGTGAAGACCTGCTTGAGGCCTGACCCTTTCATTAGCCCTCCTAGCATTGCTAGGCATAGAAATTGCCGCATTCCAGGCTGCCTCTGCTGTCATACACACCACCTCATCTGACTACCGAGTGGAGGCGACCCCCGCTACTGGGGTGATCCCTCTGTTCCCCCTGACAGGGCTTCCCTATATTCCTCACCATTACCGGACCCCTCCTCTGCTGGTTCTAATCTAAAGTTGAGCCTGGAACCGCCGAGTAGATCGCGGGCACCCACTTCCGGTTTTCGGGCGGCCACTTCCGGTTTTCGGACGACCACTTCCGGTTTTCGGGAGGTCACTTCCGGTCCGCGGCTGTGGCTCCTGGACCACGGGACACTGCACCATACAACAAGAGCTGATGCCAGCCCTGCTGACAGTACTGGGTCTCAAATAAGGTACAAGTTGTCTGCACCAATCTATATTGCCTGTCCGAGGGAGGTTGGTCCTCTACAGATAGCAGGGCTGTAATACAGATCTCCTACAGATAGAAAGAATCACCTGCTAAATAACAGGCCTCATTCAGTGGAAACACTTCTGCTTAGATTCAACTTGTAATAGATTTGGATAGAGATCTCCTGGTGTAGCAACACTGACACCTGGTGGCGGTCTTTTGTTACTACAATATTCACCCTAAGTCTACAAGTATATAAATTCCTCAAGTATGTTCTGTGGAAGTTAGCTCTCTGGCCAGACAGGGGCGCACTGGACAAACTGTAATATTCCTTTAAACAGACCGCGGACTTCGCACCCCAGCCTCACAGTAAGTTCTGTCGGTAGGCTCTCCTGGAGTCATATTAGAGTCACCAGAACATCCAGAGAGAAAACTAACAGCGGGACACCAGGGTAGATACTACTTAACTTTCCCACAACTTACTATGTCCACTTAACCCACATGGGTTTGTTCCCCGCCCGTCTGCCTCATACTCAACATTAGCAAACGGTTTCCCAGAAATTCTGCACTCAACATGAATAAATCTGCGGGTAGAGGCCGCAGAGGCGCACCAGGAGAGATAACTCAGCACTTCTCCCGTCAGGACAAAGCACATACTTCATCTTCTCCTAACTCACCTTCGGAGATCCAGAGCGACCAAGACCCTCCTACCACTGCTTCTCCCTCAACCAAGGCGGACTTTGCTGAATTACGAAATTTAATCGTGGAGCGCACTAACGCCTTTTCCGTTGATCTTCAGAAGGCTATAGGCGATCTCAAAGCAGAAATGGTTGCAATCTCCAAAAGAACCTCGGTTCTGGAAAACAAGATGGAGTCGTCACTTGCATTCCAAAATGAAGCCTCAAAAGATATAGATTTTCTGCTAAAGGACAACGATTTCATGAGGGACAAGCTGGAGGATGTGGAGAACAGGGAACGTCGCAATAACCTCAGATTACGCAACATCCCTGAATCAGTGGAACCTAAGGATCTGGAGGACTATGTGAGTAGGTTCTTCTCTTCTCTGGACCCTGCCTTATCCAATCACCCATTGCAGATTGAACGGGTTCATAGGGCCTTGAGACCACGCCCGAAAGATACCGAACCCCCTCGTGATGTGATATTGAGATTACTATCCTTTAAGACCAAGGAACTTATTACCAAAGCGGTTCGGAATTCTTCTTATACTCTTTACGAAGGATCCCGTATTCAAGTTTTTCAAGATCTTGCCCCTTCAACGATAGCCAAAAGATGCGACCTCAGGGAGGTTACCAGCATCCTTAGAGAAAACGGATACAAATACCGCTGGGGTTTCCCTTTTCGTTTGATAATTGAAGTTGAGGGCCGTCAAGAGTCGATCCGAACACCGAACGAAGGAAAAGACTTACTCCGCAGGCTCCATCTTCCGTCTTGACAGGATTGTGGGTAGCGTTGCCCAGAGCTCCTCGCAACAACCCCCTTGATTTGTAAATCTATGTCTCTGTTAGAGGAGACGTGAAGTAATATTGTGCCTTTACTTGCTCTGTTTGTATTTTCTTTTATTCTTCTAACAAATGTCAATATTTTCATGTTGCTCTCATAACTACCGTAGATATTGTTGTTTCTGGTTACAAGTTTAGCTTCGGTTTAACCTTATTATGTTATTTATGTACGGGCGGGGGACGTATCCTGTCCTCCTAGCCACGCACCCACATACCTTGGGATTTTCTTAGCAATTTATCTGGTAGTCTATATTTTACACGCACTCCCGAACTCTGTGCCTTGGTTCTGATAACTGAATAGGCAAACTTTGCCTTGTTTTTTAAGTTAATATAGCTTTTTAGGCACTGTCCTAGTAGGTCTCTCCTCTGCTATTGAGGCCTGAACCTACACCCTTGCCTCTCTTCTTTCATAACTCCTCTTTCCTTTACTCTTCTTTCCCCTCCCTTTCCACTCCCTGTTCCCCACCTCCAAACCCCTCCCCCCTGGTACTTCAGTTTGAGGGATAACATCTTTATTCTTTGTGTTTCTTCTGAGAATATCGATCATGACCCTTACAACACTCTCCCTTAATGTTAAAGGGTTAAACACACCTCAAAAGCGCTCTATGTTATTCCATACGTTACGAAAACTTAATGGTGATATCATTTTTTTACAGGAGACTCATTTCAAGGCGGGTGGCCATCCCTCCCTGTCCTCAAGAAGATATCCTGATGCCTATTATTCCTCTCATTCTACAAAGAGGAATGGTGTTGCCATTCTTCTCCGTAGTTCAGTTCCGTTTGCCGTGTCAGCAGTTAAGGACGACCCTGAGGGCCGGTTTCTCTTCCTGACAGGAAAGATTGGTCATCTAGATATAACCTTTGCCAACGTTTATGCGCCAAATACAGGTCAGACAGCTTTTTTCACACACTTTTTCTCAGAACTACATCATTTCCGTAAGGGTTTGCTTTTACTCGGGGGTGACTTTAACACCGTTATGTCCCCCCTCTTAGACAGATCCGCTTCTAGGTACTCCTCCCCCCCATCTTCACATACAAAACATCTGCAAAAACAAGTGACTGAGGCCGGCCTATTTGATATTTGGCGAGCGTTATATCCCTCATCGAGGGACTACACATTTTACTCTTTTCCCCACCAAACCTATTCTCGGATTGATATGTTTATGGGCTGCTCAAACATCTTCCAACATATAACTAGGGCTGATATAGTTTCCAACACGTGGTCAGACCACTCTATATTATCGTTAACGGTTGATCTTTTTCTGAACCCTCGGGGTAGAACCTCCTGGAAATTGAACGAGACTCTTCTTAAACTCCCTGGGTTTAAAGATCTCATATCTGATTCTATCACGAAATATTTTGAAATCAATTCAGACCCAGAGATTCAGATCTCCACTATATGGGAAGCCCACAAGGCAGTCATACGGGGGGATATCATTCAGTTTGTCTCCCGCAGAAAAAAAGAACGTAATGAGACGCTTGATAAACTTACTCTTCAGCTTACAAATTTGGAAACAACACATAAGGAGTCTAACTCCCATTCAGTGTTGAAGGAAATTCAAAAGACTAGAGGCGAAATTCAGTCAATTCTCGCAGAGAGAACGGAACGCCAGCTTAGATGGCTTAAGCAAACATTTTTTGAAAAAGGCAACAAGGCCGATTCCCTTTTGGCCAGGAGAATGAGAGCCAAACGGGGCTCCCAAATAATTAATTCAATTAGAAACAAAAAAGGGGACCTATCTTATGACCCTAGGACCATAAACGAAACATTCCACAAATATTATGAAAATCTGTATAATCTTCATAAGGACCAAACTTCACTTAAAGCCTCCCCTCAAGCCATCAATACCTACTTAGATAATTGTTCTCTTCCTTCCCTATCCTCCCGCCAGGCTTCTACTCTTAACGAGGCTATCTCCAACGAAGAAGTAATCTCTGCACTAAAGTCACAGAAGAACTCCAAAGCCCCCGGCCCTGGTGGCTTTATGATGCTTTATTATAAAACATTCTCCAAAGAACTGGTCCCCCATTTGACGCACCTGTTTAATTACATTATGACGGGGGGTAAATTTCATGCGGAATCCACGCGTTCCACCATAGTGGTGATTCCTAAACCTAACAAGGACCCGACCTGTTGCCCCAGCTATCGCCCTATTTCACTAATCAACACTGACATTAAACTTTTCGCCAAAATTCTGGCGAATCGTTTGAATGCCTATTTACCAACACTGGTCTTCCCAGTACCCCCCCTTTTAAAGGTGGGCACAGAACACTTGGAGCCGGGTTTGCACGGATACTTGGAATAGAATCTTTTTAGGAGAGCTGGAGCGTTGAGATCATTTGCGCGGATCCAAGAACGCTCCTCTGGCCCAAAGCCCTTCCAATGCACAAGAAATAGAAAAACTTGTCGCGAAATTTTAGCATCTAAAATATGAGTAATTTCAAACTCCTCCTCTTGATGAACTTGTACTGGCCGAGGTGCTGAAGGAGGAACAGAGAAACGGTTGATTTTAAGAGGCTTGAGTAATGACACATGGAAAATAAGAATAAATTTAAAAAAATGTATAAAAATAAGTATAAAAATAAGTAAAAAAATAACAATAAAACAAAAATAAGTATAAAAATAAGAATAAGTATAAAAATAAGTATAAAAATTAGAATAAAACAAAAATAAGTATAAAAATAAGAATAAGAAAAAGTATAAAAATAAGAATAAGTATAAAAATAAGCATAAAAAAAAATAAAAATATAAAAATAAGAATAGGCATAAAAATAAGTAAAAAAATAAGAATAAGTATAAAAATAAGAATAAAACAAAAATAAGTATAAAAATAAGAATAAAAAAATGAGTATAAAAATAAGAATAAAAAAAATAAGTATAAAAATTTTAAAAAATGAATAAAAATAAGTATAAAAATAACAATAAAACAAAAATAAGTATAAAAATAAGAATAAGTATAAAAATAAGTATAAAAATTAGAATAAAACAAAAATAAGTATAAAAATAAGAATAAGAAAAAGTATAAAAATAAGAATAAGTATAAAAATAAGCATAAAAAAAAGAATAAAACAAAAATAAGTATAAAAATAAGAATAAGAAAAAAAAAGTATAAAAATAAGAATAAGTATAAAAATAAGTATAAAAATAAGAATAAAAAAAAGTATAAAAATAAGAATAGGCATAAAAAAAAAGTAAAAAAATAAGAATAAGTATAAAAATAAGAATATAAAAGTAAGTATAAAAGTAAGAACAAAAAAAAGTATAAACATAAGTATAAAAATAAGAATAAAACAAAAATACATATAAAAATAAGAATAAGTATAAAAATAAGTATAAAAATAAAAATTAAAAAATGTATAAAAATAAGAATAAGTATAAAAATAAGTATAAAAATAAGAAAAAAAACATTTGTATAAAAATAAGAATAAGAAACAAAAAGTATAAAAATAAGAATAAAACAAAAATAAGTATATAAATAAGTATGAAAATAAGAATAAAATTAAAATAAGTATAAAAGTAAGAACAAAAAAAAAAGTATAAAAATAAGAATAAGTATAAAAATAAGTATAAAAATAAGAATAAGTATAAAAATAAGAATAAAAAAAAGTATAAAAATAAGAATAAGTATGAAAATAAGAATCAAAAAAATAAGTATAAAAATCTGAATAAGTATAAAAATAAGAATAAAACAAAAATAAGAATAAAACAAAAATAAGTATAAAAGTAAGAACAAAAAAAAATGTATAAAAATAAGAATAAGTATAAAAATAAGTATAAAAATGAAAATAAGTATAAAAATAAGTATAAAAATAAGTATAAAAATAATTATAAAAATAAGAATAAAACAAAAATGAGTATAAAAAAAAGAATAAGAAAAAAAGTATAAAAATAAGAATAAGTATGAAAATAAGTATAAAAATAAGAATAAAAAAATTAGTATAAAAATAAGAATAAGTATAAAAATAAGAATAAGTATAAAAATAAGTATAAAAATAAGAATAAGTATAAAAATAAGTATAAAAATAGGAATAAAACAAAAATAAGTATAAAAATAAGAATAAGAAAAAAAGTATAAAAAAAAGAATAAGTTTAAAAATAAGAATAAGAAAAAAAGTATAAAAAAAAGAATAAGTATAAAAATAAGAATAAAAAAAATTAGTATAAAAATAATAATAAGTATAAAAAGAATTATAAAAAAAAGAATAAAACAAAAATAAGTATAAAAATAAGAATAAGAAAAAAAAAAGTACAAAAATAAGAATAAGTATAAAAATAAGTATAAAAATAAGAATAAAAAAAAGTATAAAAATAAGAATAGGCATAAAAATAAGTAAAAAAATAAGAATAAGTATAAAAATAAGAATATAAAAGTAAGTATAAAAGTAAGAACAAAAAAAAAGTATAAACATAAGTATAAAAATAAGAATAAAACAAAAATACATATAAAAATAAGAATAAGTATAAAAATAAGTATAAAAATAAAAATTAAAAAATGTATAAAAATAAGAATAAGTATAAAAATAAGTATAAAAATAAGAATAAAAAAAAGTATAAAAATAAGAATAGGCATAAAAATAAGTAAAAAAATAAGAATAAGTATAAAAATAAGAATATAAAAGTAAGTATAAAAGTAAGAACAAAAAAAAAGTATAAACATAAGTATAAAAATAAGAATAAAACAAAAATACATATAAAAATAAGAATAAGTATAAAAATAAGTATAAAAATAAAAATTAAAAAATGTATAAAAATAAGAATAAGTATAAAAATAAGTATAAAAATAAGAAAAATTTTTTTTGTATAAAAATAAGAATAAGAAACAAAAAGTATAAAAATAAGAATAAAACAAAAATAAGTATATAAATAAGTATGAAAATAAGAATAAAATAAAAATAAGTATAAAAGTAAGAACAAAAAAAAATGTATAAAAATAAGTATAAGTATAAAAATAAGAATAAGAAAAAAAAAGTATAAAAATAAAAATAAGTATAAAAATAAGTATAAAATAAGAATAAAAAAATTAGTATAAAAATAAGAATAAGTATAAAAATAAGTATAAAAATAAGAATAAGAAAAAAAAGTATAAAAATAAGAATAAGTATAGAAATAAGTAAAAAAATAAGAATAAAAAAAAATAATATAAAAATAAGAATAAGTATAAAAATAAGTATAAAAATGAAAATAAGTATAAAAATAAGTATAAAAAAAGAAAAAGTATAAAAATAAGTATAAAAATAAGAATAAAACAAAAATAACTATAAAAATAAGAATAAGAAAAAAAAAGTATAAAAATAAGAATAAGTATAAAAATAAGTATAAAAATAAGAATAGAACAAAAATAAATATAAAAATAAGAATATGAAAAAAAAGTATAAAAATAAGAATAAGTATAAAAATAAGTATAAAAATAAGAATTAAAAAAAAGTATAAAAATAAGAATAGGCATAAAAATAAGTAAAAAAATAAGAATAAAACAAAAATAAGTATAAAAGTAAGAAGAAAAAAAAAGTATAAAAATAAGAATAAAACAAAAATAAGTATAAAAATAAGAATAAGAAAAAAAAGTATAAAAATAAGAATAAGTATAAAAATAAGTATAAAAATAAGAATAAAAAAAATTAGTATAAAAATAAGAATAAGTATAAAAATAAGTATAAAAATAAGAATAAAACAAAAATAAGTATAAAAATAAGAATAAGAAAAAAAAAGTATAAAAATAAGAATAAGTATAAAAATAAGTATAAAAATAAGAATAAAAAAAAATTGTATAAAAATAAGAATAAGTATAAAAATAAGTATAAAATGGAAAATAAGTATAAAAATAAGTATAAAAATAAGTATAAAAATAAAAATTAAAAAAATGTATACAAATAAGAATAAGTATAAAAATAAGTATAAAAATAAGAAAAAAAAAATTTGTATAAAAATAAGAATAAGAAACAAAAAGTATAAAAATAAGAATAAAACAAAAATAAGTATATAAATAAGTATGAAAATAAGAATAAAATAAAAATAAGTATAAAAGTAAGAACAAAAAAAAATGTATAAAAATAAGTATAAGTATAAAAATAAGAATAAGAAAAAAAAAGTATAAAAATAAAAATAAGTATAAAAATAAGTATAAAATAAGAATAAAAAAATTAGTATAAAAATAAGAATAAGTATAAAAATAAGTATAAAAATAAGAATAAGAAAAAAAAGTATAAAAATAAGAATAAGTATAGAAATAAGTAAAAAAATAAGAATAAAAAAAAATAATATAAAAATAGGAATAAGTATAAAAATAAGTATAAAAATGAAAATAAGTATAAAAATAAGTATAAAAAAAGAAAAAGTATAAAAATAAGTATAAAAATAAGAATAAAACAAAAATAACTATAAAAATAAGAATAAGAAAAAAAAAAGTATAAAAATAAGAATAAGTATAAAAATAAGTATAAAAATAAGAATAGAACAAAAATAAATATAAAAATAAGAATATGAAAAAAAAGTATAAAAATAAGAATAAGTATAAAAATAAGTATAAAAATAAGAATAAAAAAAAAGTATAAAAATAAGAATAGGCATAAAAATAAGTAAAAAAATAAGAATAAAACAAAAATAAGTATAAAAGTAAGAAGAAAAAAAAATGTATAAAAATAAGTATAAGTATAAAAATAAGAATAAAACAAAAATAAGTATAAAAATAAGAATAAGAAAAAAAAAGTATAAAAATAAGAATAAGTATAAAAATAAGTATAAAAATAAGAATAAAAATAATTAGTATAAAAATAAGAATAAGTATAAAAATAAGTATAAAAATAAGTAAAAAAATAACAATAAAACAAAAATAAGTATAAAAATAAGAATAAGTATAAAAATAAGTATAAAAATTAGAATAAAACAAAAATAAGTATAAAAATAAGAATAAGAAAAAGTATAAAAATAAGAATAAGTATAAAAATAAGCATAAAAAAAAGAATAAAAAAAAGTATAAAAATAAGTATAAAAATAAGAACAAAACAAAAATAAGTATAAAAATAAGAATAATTATGAAAATAAGAATCGAAAAAATAAGTATAAAAATCTGAATAAGTATAAAAATAAGAATAAAATAAAATAAGTATAAAAGTAAGAACAAAAAAAATGTATAAAAATAATTATAAGTATAAAAATAAGTATAAAAATAAGAATAAAAAAAAAGTATAAAAATAAGAATAAGTATAAAAATAAGAATAAAAAAAAATAAGTATAAAAATAAGAATAAAACACAAATAAGTATAAAAATAAGAATAAAAAAAAAGTATAAAAATAAGAATAAGTATAAAAATAAGTATAAAAATAAGAATAAGTATAAAAATAAGAATAAAAAAAGTATAAAAATAAGAATAAGTATGAAAATAAGAATCAAAAAAATAAGTATAAAAATAAGAATAAAACAAAAATAAGAATAAAACAAAAATAAGTATAAAAGTAAGAACAAAAAAAAATGTATAAAAATAAGAATAAGTATAAAAATAAGTATAAAAATGAAAATAAGAATAAAAATAAGTATAAAAATAAGTATAAAAATAATTATAAAAATAAGAATAAAACAAAAATAAGTATAAAAATAAGAATAAGTATAAAAATAAGAATAAGAAAAAAAAAGGATAAAAATAAGAATAAGTATAAAAACAAGTATAAAAATAAGTAAAAAATAACAATAAAACAAAAATAAGTATAAAAATAAGAATAAGTATAAAAATAAGTATAAAAATTAGAATAAAACAAAAATAAGTATAAAAATAAGAATAAGAAAAAGTATAAAAATAAGAATAAGTATAAAAATAAGCATAAAAAAAAGAATAAAACAAAAATAAGTATAAAAATAAGAATAAGAAAAAAAAAGTATAAAAATAAGAATAAGTATAAAAATAAGTATAAAAATAAGAATAAAAAAAAGTATAAAAATAAGAATAGGCATAAAAAAAAAAGTAAAAAAATAAGAATAAGTATAAAAATAAGAATATAAAAGTAAGTATAAAAGTAAGAACAAAAAAAAGTATAAACATAAGTATAAAAATAAGAATAAAACAAAAATACATATAAAAATAAGAATAAGTATAAAAATAAGTATAAAAATAAAAATTAAAAAATGTATAAAAATAAGAATAAGTATAAAAATAAGTATAAAAATAAGAAAAATTTTTTTTGTATAAAAATAAGAATAAGAAACAAAAAGTATAAAAATAAGAATAAAACAAAAATAAGTATATAAATAAGTATGAAAATAAGAATAAAATAAAAATAAGTATAAAAGTAAGAACAAAAAAAAATGTATAAAAATAAGTATAAGTATAAAAATAAGAATAAGAAAAAAAAAGTATAAAAATAAAAATAAGTATAAAAATAAGTATAAAATAAGAATAAAAAAATTAGTATAAAAATAAGAATAAGTATAAAAATAAGTATAAAAATAAGAATAAGAAAAAAAAGTATAAAAATAAGAATAAGTATAGAAATAAGTAAAAAAATAAGAATAAAAAAAAATAATATAAAAATAAGAATAAGTATAAAAATAAGTATAAAAATGAAAATAAGTATAAAAATAAGTATAAAAAAAGAAAAAGTATAAAAATAAGTATAAAAATAAGAATAAAACAAAAATAACTATAAAAATAAGAATAAGAAAAAAAAAGTATAAAAATAAGAATAAGTATAAAAATAAGTATAAAAATAAGAATAGAACAAAAATAAATATAAAAATAAGAATATGAAAAAAAAGTATAAAAATAAGAATAAGTATAAAAATAAGTATAAAAATAAGAATTAAAAAAAAGTATAAAAATAAGAATAGGCATAAAAATAAGTAAAAAAATAAGAATAAAACAAAAATAAGTATAAAAGTAAGAAGAAAAAAAAAGTATAAAAATAAGAATAAAACAAAAATAAGTATAAAAATAAGAATAAGAAAAAAAAGTATAAAAATAAGAATAAGTATAAAAATAAGTATAAAAATAAGAATAAAAAAAATTAGTATAAAAATAAGAATAAGTATAAAAATAAGTATAAAAATAAGAATAAAACAAAAATAAGTATAAAAATAAGAATAAGAAAAAAAAAGTATAAAAATAAGAATAAGTATAAAAATAAGTATAAAAATAAGAATAAAAAAAAATTGTATAAAAATAAGAATAAGTATAAAAATAAGTATAAAATGGAAAATAAGTATAAAAATAAGTATAAAAATAAGTATAAAAATAAAAATTAAAAAAATGTATACAAATAAGAATAAGTATAAAAATAAGTATAAAAATAAGAAAAAAAAAATTTGTATAAAAATAAGAATAAGAAACAAAAAGTATAAAAATAAGAATAAAACAAAAATAAGTATATAAATAAGTATGAAAATAAGAATAAAATAAAAATAAGTATAAAAGTAAGAACAAAAAAAAATGTATAAAAATAAGTATAAGTATAAAAATAAGAATAAGAAAAAAAAAGTATAAAAATAAAAATAAGTATAAAAATAAGTATAAAATAAGAATAAAAAAATTAGTATAAAAATAAGAATAAGTATAAAAATAAGTATAAAAATAACAATAAGAAAAAAAAGTATAAAAATAAGAATAAGTATAGAAATAAGTAAAAAAATAAGAATAAAAAAAAATAATATAAAAATAGGAATAAGTATAAAAATAAGTATAAAAATGAAAATAAGTATAAAAATAAGTATAAAAAAAGAAAAAGTATAAAAATAAGTATAAAAATAAGAATAAAACAAAAATAACTATAAAAATAAGAATAAGAAAAAAAAAAGTATAAAAATAAGAATAAGTATAAAAATAAGTATAAAAATAAGAATAGAACAAAAATAAATATAAAAATAAGAATATGAAAAAAAAGTATAAAAATAAGAATAAGTATAAAAATAAGTATAAAAATAAGAATAAAAAAAAAGTATAAAAATAAGAATAGGCATAAAAATAAGTAAAAAAATAAGAATAAAACAAAAATAAGTATAAAAGTAAGAAGAAAAAAAAATGTATAAAAATAAGTATAAGTATAAAAATAAGAATAAAACAAAAATAAGTATAAAAATAAGAATAAGAAAAAAAAAGTATAAAAATAAGAATAAGTATAAAAATAAGTATAAAAATAAGAATAAAAATAATTAGTATAAAAATAAGAATAAGTATAAAAATAAGTATAAAAATAAGTAAAAAAATAACAATAAAACAAAAATAAGTATAAAAATAAGAATAAGTATAAAAATAAGTATAAAAATTAGAATAAAACAAAAATAAGTATAAAAATAAGAATAAGAAAAAGTATAAAAATAAGAATAAGTATAAAAATAAGCATAAAAAAAAGAATAAAAAAAAGTATAAAAATAAGTATAAAAATAAGAACAAAACAAAAATAAGTATAAAAATAAGAATAATTATGAAAATAAGAATCGAAAAAATAAGTATAAAAATCTGAATAAGTATAAAAATAAGAATAAAATAAAATAAGTATAAAAGTAAGAACAAAAAAAATGTATAAAAATAATTATAAGTATAAAAATAAGTATAAAAATAAGAATAAAAAAAAAGTATAAAAATAAGAATAAGTATAAAAATAAGAATAAAAAAAAATAAGTATAAAAATAAGAATAAAACACAAATAAGTATAAAAATAAGAATAAAAAAAAAGTATAAAAATAAGAATAAGTATAAAAATAAGTATAAAAATAAGAATAAGTATAAAAATAAGAATAAAAAAAGTATAAAAATAAGAATAAGTATGAAAATAAGAATCAAAAAAATAAGTATAAAAATAAGAATAAAACAAAAATAAGAATAAAACAAAAATAAGTATAAAAGTAAGAACAAAAAAAAATGTATAAAAATAAGAATAAGTATAAAAATAAGTATAAAAATGAAAATAAGAATAAAAATAAGTATAAAAATAAGTATAAAAATAATTATAAAAATAAGAATAAAACAAAAATAAGTATAAAAATAAGAATAAGTATAAAAATAAGAATAAGAAAAAAAAAGGATAAAAATAAGAATAAGTATAAAAACAAGTATAAAAATAAGTAAAAAATAACAATAAAACAAAAATAAGTATAAAAATAAGAATAAGTATAAAAATAAGTATAAAAATTAGAATAAAACAAAAATAAGTATAAAAATAAGAATAAGAAAAAGTATAAAAATAAGAATAAGTATAAAAATAAGCATAAAAAAAAGAATAAAACAAAAATAAGTATAAAAATAAGAATAAGAAAAAAAAAGTATAAAAATAAGAATAAGTATAAAAATAAGTATAAAAATAAGAATAAAAAAAAGTATAAAAATAAGAATAGGCATAAAAAAAAAAGTAAAAAAATAAGAATAAGTATAAAAATAAGAATATAAAAGTAAGTATAAAAGTAAGAACAAAAAAAAGTATAAACATAAGTATAAAAATAAGAATAAAACAAAAATACATATAAAAATAAGAATAAGTATAAAAATAAGTATAAAAATAAAAATTAAAAAATGTATAAAAATAAGAATAAGTATAAAAATAAGTATAAAAATAAGAAAAAAAACATTTGTATAAAAATAAGAATAAGAAACAAAAAGTATAAAAATAAGAATAAAACAAAAATAAGTATATAAATAAGTATGAAAATAAGAATAAAATTAAAATAAGTATAAAAGTAAGAACAAAAAAAAAAGTATAAAAATAAGAATAAGTATAAAAATAAGTATAAAAATAAGAATAAGTATAAAAATAAGAATAAAAAAAAGTATAAAAATAAGAATAAGTATGAAAATAAGAATCAAAAAAATAAGTATAAAAATCTGAATAAGTATAAAAATAAGAATAAAACAAAAATAAGAATAAAACAAAAATAAGTATAAAAGTAAGAACAAAAAAAAATGTATAAAAATAAGAATAAGTATAAAAATAAGTATAAAAATGAAAATAAGTATAAAAATAAGTATAAAAATAAGTATAAAAATAATTATAAAAATAAGAATAAAATAAAAATGAGTATAAAAAAAAGAATAAGAAAAAAAGTATAAAAATAAGAATAAGTATGAAAATAAGTATAAAAATAAGAATAAAAAAATTAGTATAAAAATAAGAATAAGTATAAAAATAAGAATAAGTATAAAAATAAGTATAAAAATAAGAATAAGTATAAAAATAAGTATAAAAATAGGAATAAAACAAAAATAAGTATAAAAATAAGAATAAGAAAAAAAGTATAAAAAAAAGAATAAGTTTAAAAATAAGAATAAGAAAAAAAGTATAAAAAAAAGAATAAGTATAAAAATAAGAATAAAAAAAATTAGTATAAAAATAATAATAAGTATAAAAAGAATTATAAAAAAAAGAATAAAACAAAAATAAGTATAAAAATAAGAATAAGAAAAAAAAAAGTACAAAAATAAGAATAAGTATAAAAATAAGAATAAAAAAAAGTATAAAAATAAGAATAGGCATAAAAATAAGTAAAAAAATAAGAATAAGTATAAAAATAAGAATATAAAAGTAAGTATAAAAGTAAGAACAAAAAAAAAGTATAAACATAAGTATAAAAATAAGAATAAAACAAAAATACATATAAAAATAAGAATAAGTATAAAAATAAGTATAAAAATAAAAATTAAAAAATGTATAAAAATAAGAATAAGTATAAAAATAAGTATAAAAATAAGAATAAAAAAAAGTATAAAAATAAGAATAGGCATAAAAATAAGTAAAAAAATAAGAATAAGTATAAAAATAAGAATATAAAAGTAAGTATAAAAGTAAGAACAAAAAAAAAGTATAAACATAAGTATAAAAATAAGAATAAAACAAAAATACATATAAAAATAAGAATAAGTATAAAAATAAGTATAAATATAAAAATTAAAAAATGTATAAAAATAAGAATAAGTATAAAAATAAGTATAAAAATAAGAAAAAATTTTTTTGTATAAAAATAAGAATAAGAAACAAAAAGTATAAAAATAAGAATAAAACAAAAATAAGTATATAAATAAGTATGAAAATAAGAATAAAATAAAAATAAGTATAAAAGTAAGAACAAAAAAAAATGTATAAAAATAAGTATAAGTATAAAAATAAGAATAAGAAAAAAAAAGTATAAAAATAAAAATAAGTATAAAAATAAGTATAAAATAAGAATAAAAAAATTAGTATAAAAATAAGAATAAGTATAAAAATAAGTATAAAAATAAGAATAAGAAAAAAAAGTATAAAAATAAGAATAAGTATAGAAATAAGTAAAAAAATAAGAATAAAAAAAAATAATATAAAAATAAGAATAAGTATAAAAATAAGTATAAAAATGAAAATAAGTATAAAAATAAGTATAAAAAAAGAAAAAGTATAAAAATAAGTATAAAAATAAGAATAAAACAAAAATAACTATAAAAATAAGAATAAGAAAAAAAAAGTATAAAAATAAGAATAAGTATAAAAATAAGTATAAAAATAAGAATAGAACAAAAATAAATATAAAAATAAGAATATGAAAAAAAAGTATAAAAATAAGAATAAGTATAAAAATAAGTATAAAAATAAGAATTAAAAAAAAGTATAAAAATAAGAATAGGCATAAAAATAAGTAAAAAAATAAGAATAAAACAAAAATAAGTATAAAAGTAAGAAGAAAAAAAAAGTATAAAAATAAGAATAAAACAAAAATAAGTATAAAAATAAGAATAAGAAAAAAAAGTATAAAAATAAGAATAAGTATAAAAATAAGTATAAAAATAAGAATAAAAAAAATTAGTATAAAAATAAGAATAAGTATAAAAATAAGTATAAAATGGAAAATAAGTATAAAAATAAGTATAAAAATAAGTATAAAAATAAAAATTAAAAAATGTATACAAATAAGAATAAGTATAAAAATAAGTATAAAAATAAGAAAAAAAATATTTGTATAAAAATAAGAATAAGAAACAAAAAGTATAAAAATAAGAATAAAACAAAAATAAGTATATAAATAAGTATGAAAATAAGAATAAAATAAAAATAAGTATAAAAGTAAGAACAAAAAAAAATGTATAAAAATAAGTATAAGTATAAAAATAAGAATAAGAAAAAAAAAGTATAAAAATAAAAATAAGTATAAAAATAAGTATAAAATAAGAATAAAAAAATTAGTATAAAAATAAGAATAAGTATAAAAATAAGTATAAAAATAAGAATAAGAAAAAAAAGTATAAAAATAAGAATAAGTATAGAAATAAGTAAAAAAATAAGAATAAAAAAAAATAATATAAAAATAGGAATAAGTATAAAAATAAGTATAAAAATGAAAATAAGTATAAAAATAAGTATAAAAAAAGAAAAAGTATAAAAATAAGTATAAAAATAAGAATAAAACAAAAATAACTATAAAAATAAGAATAAGAAAAAAAAAAGTATAAAAATAAGAATAAGTATAAAAATAAGTATAAAAATAAGAATAGAACAAAAATAAATATAAAAATAAGAATATGAAAAAAAAGTATAAAAATAAGAATAAGTATAAAAATAAGTATAAAAATAAGAATAAAAAAAAAGTATAAAAATAAGAATAGGCATAAAAATAAGTAAAAAAATAAGAATAAAACAAAAATAAGTATAAAAGTAAGAAGAAAAAAAAATGTATAAAAATAAGTATAAGTATAAAAATAAGAATAAAACAAAAATAAGTATAAAAATAAGAATAAGAAAAAAAAAGTATAAAAATAAGAATAAGTATAAAAATAAGTATAAAAATAAGAATAAAAATAATTAGTATAAAAATAAGAATAAGTATAAAAATAAGTATAAAAATAAGAATAAAACAAAAATAAGTATAAAAATAAGAATAAGAAAAAAAAAAGTATAAAAATAAGAATAAGTATAAAAATAAGTATAAAAATAAGAATAAAAAAAATTAGTATAAAAATAAGAATAAGTATAAAAATAAGTATAAAAATGAAAATAAGTATAAAAATAAGTATAAAAATAAGTATAAAAAAAGAAAAAGTATAAAAATAAGTATAAAAATAAGAATGAAACAAAAATAACTATAAAAATAAGAATAAGAAAAAAAAAAGTATAAAAATAAGAATAAGTATAAAAATAAGTATAAAAATAAGAATAAAACAAAAATAAATATAAAAATAAGAATATGAAAAAAAAGTATAAAAATAAGAATAAGTATAAAAATAAGTATAAAAATAAGAATAAAAAAAAAGTATAAAAATAAGAATAGGCATAAAAATAAGTAAAAAAATAAGAATAAAACAAAAATAAGTATAAAAGTAAGAAGAAAAAAAAATGTATAAAAATAAGTATAAGTATAAAAATAAGAATAAAACAAAAATAAGTATAAAAATAAGAATAAGAAAAAAAAAGTATAAAAATAAGAATAAGTATAAAAATAAGTATAAAAATAAGAATAAAAAAAAGTATAAAAATAAGAATAGGCATAAAAATAAGTAAAAAATAAGAATAAAATAAAAATAAGTATAAAAGTAAGAACAAAAAAAAATGTATAAAAATAAGTATAAGTATAAAAATAAGAATAAGAAAAAAAAAGTATAAAAATAAGAATAAGAATAAAAATAAGTATAAAAATAAGAATAAAAAAATTAGTATAAAAATAAGAATAAGTATAAAAATAAGTAAAAAAATAAGAATAAAAAAAAAAGTATAAAAATAAGTAAAAAAATAAGAATAAAAAAATTAGTATAAAAATAAGAATAAGTATAAAAATAAGTATAAAAATAAGAATAAAACAAAAATAAGTATAAAAATAAGAATAAAAATTTTTTGTATAAAAATAAGAATAAGTATAAAAATAATTATAAAAAAAGAATAAAACAAAAATAAGTATAAAAATAAGAATAAGAAAAAAAAAGTATAAAAATAAGAATAAGTATAAAAATAAGTATAAAAATAAGAATAAAACAAAAGTATAAAAATAAGAATAGGCATAAAAATAAGTAAAAAAATAAGAATAAGTATAAAAATAAGAATACAAAAGTAAGTATAAAAGTAAGAACAAAAAAAAGTATAAAAATAAGTATAAGTATAAAAATAAGTATAAAAATAAGAATAAAACAAAAATACATATAAAAATAAGAATAAGTATAAAAATAAGTATAAAAATAAGTATAAAAATAAGTATAAAAATAAAAATTAAAAAAAGGATAAAAATAAGAATAAGTATAAAAATAAGTATAAAAATAAGAAGAAAAAAATTAGTATAAAAATAAGAATAAAACTAAAATAAGTATAAAAATAAGTATGAAAATAAGAATAAAACAAAAAAACGTTTAAACATAAGAATAAAAAAATAAGTATAAAAATAAGAATAAAACAAAAATAAGTATAAAAATAAGAATAAGTATAAAAATAAGTATAAAAATAAGAATAAAACAAAAATAAGTATAAAAATAAGAATAAGAAAAAAAAGTATAAAAATAAGTATAAAAATAAGAATAAAAAAATTAGTATAAAAATAAGAATAAGTATAAAAATAAGATTAAAATAAAAATAAGTATAAAAATAAGAATAAGAAAAAAAAGTATAAAAATAAGTATAAAAATAAGAATAAAAAAATTAGTATAAAAATAAGAATAAGTATAAAAATAAGATTAAAATAAAAATAATTATAAAAATAAGAATAAGAAAAAAAAAGTATAAAAATAAGTATAAAAATAAGAATAAAAAAATTAGTATAAAAACAAAAATAAGTATAAAAATAAGAATAAAAAAAAATAAGTATAAAAATAAGAATAAAACAAAAATAAATATAAAAATAAGTATAAAAATAAGAATAAGAAAAAAAAAGTATAAAAATAAGTATAAAAATAAGAATAAAAAAAATGAGTATAAAAATAAAAATAAGTATAAAAATAAGAATAAAACAAAAATAAGTATAAAAATAAGAATAAAAAAAAAATGAGTATAAAAATAAGAATAAACAAAAATAAGTATAAAAATTAAAAAAAATGTATAAAAATAAGTATAAAAAATAAGAATAAAAAAAAGTATAAAAATAAGAATAGGCATAAAAATAAGTAAAAAATAAGAATAAAATAAAAATAAGTATAAAAGTAAGAACAAAAAAAAATGTATAAAAATAAGTATAAGTATAAAAATAAGAATAAGAAAAAAAAAGTATAAAAATAAGAATAAGAATAAAAATAAGTATAAAAATAAGAATAAAAAAATTAGTATAAAAATAAGAATAAGTATAAAAATAAGTAAAAAAATAATAATAAGAAAAAAAAGTATAAAAATAAGAATAAGTATAAAAATAAGTATAAAAATAAGAATAAAAAAAAGTATAAAAATAAGAATAGGCATAAAAATAAGTAAAAAATAAGAATAAAATAAAAATAAGTATAAAAGTAAGAACAAAAAAAAATGTATAAAAATAAGTATAAGTATAAAAATAAGAATAAGAAAAAAAAAGTATAAAAATAAGAATAAGAATAAAAATAAGTATAAAAATAAGAATAAAAAAATTAGTATAAAAATAAGAATAAGTATAAAAATAAGTAAAAAAATAAGAATAAAAAAAAAAGTATAAAAATAAGTAAAAAAATAAGAATAAAACAAAAATAAATATAAAAATAAGTATAAAAATAAGAATAGGCATAAAAATAAGTTACAAAATATGAATAAGTATAAAAATAAGAATAAAACAAAAATAAGTTTAAAAGTAAGAACAAAAAAAAATGTATAAAAATAAGTATAAGTTTAAAAAATAAGTATAAAAAGAAGAATAAAAAAAAAGTATAAGAATAAGTATAATAATAAGTATAAAAATAAGAATAAAACAAAAATACATATAAAAATAAGAATAAGTAAAAAAATAAGTATAAAAATAAGTATAAAAATAAGAATAAAAAAATTTTGTATAAAAATAAGAATAAGTATAAAAATAAGAATAAAACAAAAATAAGTATAAAAATAAGAATAAAAAAAAATAGTATAAAAATAAGAATAAACAAAAATAAGTATAAACATTAAAAAAAATGTATAAAAATAAGTATAAAAATAAGAATAAAAAAATTTGTATAAAAATAACAATAAGTATAAAAATAAGTATAAAAATAAGAATAAAACAAAAATAAATATAAAAATAAGAATATGAAAAAAAAGTATAAAAATAAGAATAAGTATAAAAATAAGTATAAAAAAAAGAATAAGAAAAAAAGAATAAAAATAAGAATAAGTATAAAAATAAGTATAAAAATAAGAATAAAAAAATTAGTATAAGAATAAGTATAAAAATAAGAATAAAACAAAAATAAGTATAAAAATAAGAATAAGAAAAAAAAAGTATAAAAATAAGAATAAGTATAAAAATAAGTATAAAAATAAGTATAAAAATAAGAAAAAAAAAATTAGTATAAAAATAAGAATAAAACTAAAATAAGTATAAAAATAAGTATGAAAATAAGAATAAAACAAAAAAAAGTATAAAAATAAGAATAAAAAAAATAAGTATAAAAATAAGAATAAAACAAAAATAAGTATAAAAATAAGAATAAGTATAAAAATAAGTATAAAAATAAGAATAAAACAAAAATAAGTATAAAAATAAGAATAAGTATAAAAATAAGTATAAAAATGAAAATAAGTATAAAAATAAGTATAAAAATAAGTATAAAAATAAGAATAAGAAAAAATAAGTATAAAAATAAGAATAAAACAAAAATAAGTATAAAAATAAGAATAAGAAAAAAAGTATAAAAAAAAAGAATAAGTATAAAAATAAGTATAAAAATAAGAATAAAAAAAATTAGTATAAAAATAAGAATAAGTATAAAAATAATTATAAAAAAAAGAATAAAACAAAAATAAGTATATAAATAAGTATGAAAATAAGAATAAAACAAAAATAAGTATAAAAATAAGATTAAAAAAAAATAAATATAAAAATAAGAATAAAACAAAAATAAATATAAAAAATAAGTATAAAAATAAGAATAAGAAAAAAAAAGTATAAAAATAAGAATAAGTATAAAAATAAGTATAAAAATAAGAATAAAAAAAATGAGTATAAAAATAAAAATGAGTATAAAAATAAGAATAAACAAAAATAAGTATAAAAATTAAAAAAAATGTATAAAAATAAGTATAAAAAATAAGAATAAAAAAATTAGTATAAAAATAAGAATAAGTATAAAAATAAGTATAAAAATAATAATAAGAAAAAAAAGTATAAAAATAAGAATAAGTATAAAAATAAGTATAAAAATAAGAATAAAAAAAAGTATAAAAATAAGAATAGGCATAAAAATAAGTAAAAAATAAGAATAAAATAAAAATAAGTATAAAAGTAAGAACAAAAAAAAATGTATAAAAATAAGTATAAGTATAAAAATAAGAATAAGAAAAAAAAAGTATAAAAATAAGAATAAGAATAAAAATAAGTATAAAAATAAGAATAAAAAAATTAGTATAAAAATAAGAATAAGTATAAAAATAAGTAAAAAAATAAGAATAAAAAAAAAAGTATAAAAATAAGTAAAAAAATAAGAATAAAAAAATTAGTATAAAAATAAGAATAAGTATAAAAATAAGTATAAAAATAAGAATAAAACAAAAATAAGTATAAAAATAAGAATAAAAATTTTTTGTATAAAAATAAGAATAAGTATAAAAATAATTATAAAAAAAGAATAAAACAAAAATAAGTATAAAAATAAGAATAAGAAAAAAAAAGTATAAAAATAAGAATAAGTATAAAAATAAGTATAAAAATAAGAATAAAACAAAAGTATAAAAATAAGAATAGGCATAAAAATAAGTAAAAAAATAAGAATAAGTATAAAAATAAGAATACAAAAGTAAGTATAAAAGTAAGAACAAAAAAAAGTATAAAAATAAGTATAAGTATAAAAATAAGTATAAAAATAAGAATAAAACAAAAATACATATAAAAATAAGAATAAGTATAAAAATAAGTATAAAAATAAGTATAAAAATAAGTATAAAAATAAAAATTAAAAAAAGGATAAAAATAAGAATAAGTATAAAAATAAGTATAAAAATAAGAAGAAAAAAATTAGTATAAAAATAAGAATAAAACTAAAATAAGTATAAAAATAAGTATGAAAATAAGAATAAAACAAAAAAACGTTTAAACATAAGAATAAAAAAATAAGTATAAAAATAAGAATAAAACAAAAATAAGTATAAAAATAAGAATAAGTATAAAAATAAGTATAAAAATAAGAATAAAACAAAAATAAGTATAAAAATAAGAATAAGAAAAAAAAGTATAAAAATAAGTATAAAAATAAGAATAAAAAAATTAGTATAAAAATAAGAATAAGTATAAAAATAAGATTAAAATAAAAATAAGTATAAAAATAAGAATAAGAAAAAAAAGTATAAAAATAAGTATAAAAATAAGAATAAAAAAATTAGTATAAAAATAAGAATAAGTATAAAAATAAGATTAAAATAAAAATAATTATAAAAATAAGAATAAGAAAAAAAAGTATAAAAATAAGTATAAAAATAAGAATAAAAAAATTAGTATAAAAACAAAAATAAGTATAAAAATAAGAATAAAAAAAAATAAGTATAAAAATAAGAATAAAACAAAAATAAATATAAAAATAAGTATAAAAATAAGAATAAGAAAAAAAAAGTATAAAAATAAGTATAAAAATAAGAATAAAAAAAATGAGTATAAAAATAAAAATAAGTATAAAAATAAGAACAAAACAAAAATAAGTATAAAAATAAGAATAAAAAAAAAATGAGTATAAAAATAAGAATAAACAAAAATAAGTATAAAAATTAAAAAAATGTATAAAAATAAGTATAAAAAATAAGAATAAAAAAATTAGTATAAAAATAAGAATAAGTATAAAAATAAGTATAAAAATAAGAATAAAAAAAAGTATAAAAATAAGAATAGGCATAAAAATAAGTAAAAAATAAGAATAAAATAAAAATAAGTATAAAAGTAAGAACAAAAAAAAATGTATAAAAATAAGTATAAGTATAAAAATAAGAATAAGAAAAAAAAAGTATAAAAATAAGAATAAGAATAAAAATAAGTATAAAAATAAGAATAAAAAAATTAGTATAAAAATAAGAATAAGTATAAAAATAAGTAAAAAAATAAGAATAATAAAAAAAAGTATAAAAATAAGAATAAGTATAAAAATAAGTATAAAAATAAGAATAAAAAAATTAGTATAAAAATAAGAATAAGTATAAAAATAAGTATAAAAATAAGAATAATAAAAAAAAGTATAAAAATAAGAATAAGTATAAAAATAAGTAAAAAAATAAGAATTAAAAAAAAATAATATAAAAATAAGAATAAGTATAAAAATAAGTATAAAAATGAAAATAAGTATAAAAATAAGTATAAAAAAAGAAAAAGTATAAAAATAAGAATAAAACAAAAATAACTATAAAAATAAGAATAAGAAAAAAAAAGTATAAAAATAAGAATAAGTATAAAAATAAGTATAAAAATAAGAATAAAACAAAAATAAATATAAAAATAAGTATAAAAATAAGAATAAAAAAAATTTATATAAAAATAAGAATAAGTATAAAAATAATTATAAAAAAAATAATAATACAAAAATAAGTATAAAAATAAGAATAAGAAAAAAAAAGTATAAAAATAAGAATAGGCATAAAAATAAGAAAAAAATAAGAATAAGTATAAAAATAAGTATAAAAATGAAAATAAGTATAAAATTAAGTATAAAAAAAGAAAAAGTATAAAAATAAGAATAAAACAAAAATAACTATAAAAATAAGAATAAGAAAAAAAATTAGTATAAAAATAAGAATAAGTATAAAAATAAGTATAAAAATAAGAATAAAACAAAAGTAAGTATAAAAGTAAGATAAAAAAAAAGTATAAAAATAAGTATAAAAATAAGAATAAAACAAAAATAAGTATAAAAGTAAGAACAAAAAAAATGTATAAAAATAAGAATAAGTATAAAAATAAGTATAAAAATAAGAATAAAAAAAAAAGTATAAAAATAAGAATAAGTATAAAAATAAGAATAAAAAAAAATAAGTATAAAAATAAGAATAAAACATAAATAAGTATAAAAATAAGAATAAGTATAAAAAAAAGAATAAAAAAAGTATAAAAATGAGAATAAGTATAAAAATAAGAATAAACAAAAATAAGTATAAAAATTAAAAAAAATGTATAAAAATAAGTATAAAAATAAGTATAAAAATAACAATAAAACAAAAAAAGTATAAAAATAAGAATAAGTATAAAAATAAGTATAAAAATAAGAATTAAACAAAAATAAGTATAAAAATAAGAATAAGAAAAAAAAGTATAAAAATAAGAATAAGTATAAAAAAAAGTATAAAAGTAAGAACCAAAAAAAAGTATAAAAATAAGTATAAGTTAAAAATAAGGATAAAAATAAGAACAAAACAAAAATAAGTATAAAAATAAGAATAAGTATAAAAATAAGTATAAAAATAAGAATAAGTATAAAAATAAGTATAAAAATAAGAATAAAACAAAAATACATATAAAAATAAGAATAAGTACAAAAATAAGTACAAAAATAAGAATAAAAAAAAATTAGTATAAAAATAAGAATAAGTATAAAAATAAGAATAAAACAAAAATAAGTATAAAAATAAGAATAAAAAAAATGAGTATAAAAATAAGAATAAGTAAAAAAATAAGTACAAAAATAAGAATAAAAAAAAGTATAAAAATGAGAATAAGTATAAAAATAAGAATAAACAAAAATAAGTATAAAAATTAAAAAAAATGTATAAAAATAAGTATAAAAATAACAATAAAACAAAAAAAAGTATAAAAATAAGAATAAGTATAAAAATAAGTATAAAAATAAGAATAAAACAAAAATACATATAAAAATAAGAATAAGTACAAAAATAAGAATAAAAAAAAATTAGTATAAAAATAAGAATAAGAAAAAAATAAGTATAAAAGTAAGATAAAAAAAAAGTATAAAAATAAGAATAAAAATAAGAAAAAAACAAAAATAAGTATAAAAGTAAGAACAAAAAAAATGTATAAAAATAATTATAAGTATAAAAATAAGTATAAAAATAAGAATAAAAAAAAAAGTATAAAAATAAGAATAAATATAAAAATAAGAATAAAAAAAATAAGTATAAAAATAAGAATCAAACATAAAAAAGTATAAAAATAAGAATAAGTATAAAAATAAGTATAAAAATAAGAATAAGTATAAAAAAAAGAATAAACAAAAATAAGTATAAAAATTAAAAAAAATGTATAAAATAAGTATAAAAATAAGTATAAAAATAAGAATAAAACAAAAATAAGTATAAAAATAAGAATAAGAAAAAAAAAGTATAAAAATAAGAATAAGTATAAAAATAAGTATAAAAGTAAGAACCAAAAACAAGTATAAAAATAAGTATAAGTTAAAAATAAGTATAAAAATAAGAATAAGAAAAAAAAGTATAAAAATAAGAATAAGTATAAAAAATAAGTAAAAAAATAAGAATAAAAAAAAATAATATAAAAAAAGAAAAAGTATAAAAATAAGTATAAAAATAAGAATAAAAAAAAATTAGTATAAAAATAAGAATAACTATAAAAATAAGTATAAAAAGAAGAATAAAAAAAATTAGTATAAAAATAAGAATAAGTATAAAAATAAGAATAAAACAAAAATAAATATAAAAATAAGTATAAAAATAAGAATAAAAAAAAAAGTAGAAAAATAAGAATAAGTATAAAAATAAGAATAAAAAAAAATAAGTATAAAAATAAGAATCAAACATAAAAAAGTATAAAAATAAGAATAAGTATAAAAATAAGAATAAAACAAAAATAAGTAAAAAAATAAGAATAAACAAAAATAAGTATAAAAATTAAAAAAAAAGTATAAGAATAAAAAAAAAATTGTATCAAAATAAGTATAAGTATAAAAATAAGAATAAGAAAAAAAGTATAAAAATAAGAATAAGTATAAAAATAAATATAAAAATGAAAATAAGTATAAAAATAAGTATAAAAATAAGAATAAAACAAAAATAACTATAAAAATAAGAATAAGTATAAAAATAAGTATAAAAATAAGAATAAAAAAATTAGTATCAAAATAAGAATAAGTATAAAAATAAGAATAAAACAAAAATAAATATAAAAATAAGTATAAAAATAAGAATAAAAAAAAAAGTAGAAAAATAAGAATAAGTATAAAAATAAGAATAAAAAAAAATAAGTATAAAAATAAGAATCAAACATAAAAAAGTATAAAAATAAGAATAAGTATAAAAATAAGAATAAAACAAAAATAAGTAAAAAAATAAGAATAAACAAAAATAAGTATAAAAATTAAAAAAAAAGTATAAGAATAAAAAAAAAATTGTATAAAAATAAGTATAAGTATAAAAATAAGAATAAAAATAAGAATAAGTATAAAAATAAGTATAAAAATAAGAATAAAACAAAAAAAAGTATAAAAATAAGAATAAAAAATAAAGTATAAAAATAAGAATAAGTATAAAAATAAGAATAAGTATAAAAATAAGAATAAAAATAAGTATAAAAATAAGAAAAAAAATTTGTATAAAATAAGAATAAGTATTAAAATAAGTATAAAAATAGGTATAAAAATAAGAATAAGTATAAAAACAAGAATAAAACAAAAATAAATATAACAATGAGAATAAAAAAAAAATTAGTATAAAAATAAGAATAAGTATAAAAATAAGTATAAAAATTCGTTTAAAAATAAGAATAAGTATAAAAATAAGAATAAAAAAAATTAGCATAAGAATAAGTATAAAAATAAGTATAAAAATTAGAATAAAATAAAAATAAGTATAAAAATAAGAATAAGTATAAAAATAAGTATAAAAATAAGAACAAAACAAAAATAAGTATAAAAATAAGAATAAACAAAAATAAGTATAAAAATTAAAAACAAAAGTAAAAAAATAAGAATAAGTATAAAAATAAGTATAAAAATAATAATAAAACAAAAATGAGTATAAAAATAAGTATAGAAATAATAATAAAAAAAATGTATAAAAATAAGAATAAGTATAAAAATAAGTATAAAAATTCGTTTAAAAATAAGAATAAGTATAAAAATAAGAATAAAAAAAATTAGCATAAGAATAAGTATAAAAATAAGTAAAAAAATAAGAATAAAAAAAAATAGTATAAAAATAAGAATAAGTATAAAAATAAGTATAAAAATGAAAATAAGTATAAAAATAAGAATAAGAGAAAAAAGTATAAAAATAAGAATAAGTATAAAAATAAGTAAAAAAATAAGAATAAAACAAAAATAAGTATAAAAGTAAGAATAAAAAAAAGGTATAGAAATAAGTATAAGTATAAAAATAAGAACAAAATAAAAATAAGTATCAAAGTAAGAATGAGTATAAAAATAAGTATAAAAATAAGAATAAGTATAAAAATAAGTAAAAAAATAAGAATAAAAAAAATAGTATAAAAATAAGAATAAGTATAAAAATAAGTATAAAAATGAAAATAAGTATAAAAATAAGAATAAAACAAAAATAAGTATAAAAATAAGAATAAGAAAAAAAGTATAAAAATAAGAATAAGTATAAAAATAAGTATAAAAATCAGAATAAAAAAATTGGTATAAAAATAAGAATAATTATAAAAATTAGAATAAAAAAAGTATAAAAATAAGAATAAGTATAAAAATAAGTATAAAAATAAGAATAAAAAAAAAGTATAAAAATAAGTAAAAAAATAAGAATAAAAAAAAGTATAAAAATAAGAATAAGTATAAAAATAAGAATAAAACAAAAATATGTATAAAAATAAGAATAAAAAAAAATGAGTATAAAAATAAGAATATACAAAAATAAGTATAAAAATTAAAAAAAAATGTATAAAAATAAGAATAAGTATAAAAATAAGTATAAAAATAACAATAAAACAAAAATAAGTATAACAATAAGAATAAGTATAAAAATAAGTATAAAAATAAGAATAAAACAAAAATAAGTATAAAAATAAGAATAAGAGAAAAAAGTATAAAAATAAGAATAAGTATAAAAATAAGTAAAAAAATAAGAATAAAACAAAAATAAGTATAAAAGTAAGAATAAAAAAAAAGGTATAAAAATAAGTATAAGTATAAAAATAAGAACAAAATAAAAATAAGTATCAAAGTAAGAATGAGTATAAAAATAAGTATAAAAATAAGAATAAGTATAAAAATAAGTAAAAAAATAAGAATAAAAAAAAATAGTATAAAAATAAGAATAAGTATAAAAATAAGTATAAAAATGAAAATAAGTATAAAAATAAGTATAAAAAAAGAATAAGTATAAAAATAATTATAAAAATAAGAATACAACAAATATAAGTTTAAAAATAAGAATAAAACAAAAATAAGTATAAAAATAAAAATAAGAAAAAAAAGTATAAAAATAAAAATAGGCATAAAAATAATTAAAAAAATAAGAATAAAAGAAAAATAAGTATAAAAGTAAGAACAAAAAAAAATGTATGAAAATAAGTATAAGTATAAAAATAGGAACAAAATAAAAATAAGTATAAAAATAAGTATAAAAAAAAATAAGTATAAAAATAAGTATAAAAATAAGAATAAAACAAAAATAAGTATAAAAATAAGAATAAGTATAAAAATAAGTATAAAAATAAGAATAAAAAAAATTAGTATAAAAATAAGAATAAAACAAAAATAAGTATAAAAATAAGAATAAGTATAAAAATAAGTATAAAAATAAGAACAAAACAAAATAATTATAAAAATAAGAATAAACAAAAATAAGTATAAAAATTTAAAACAAAAAGTAAAAAAATAAGAATAAGTATAAAAATAATTATAAAAATAATAATAAAACAAAAATAAGTATAAAAATAAGTATAAAAATAATAATAAAAAAAAATGTTTAAAAATAAGAATAAGTAGAAAAATAAGTAGAAAAATAAGAATAAAAATAAATTGTATAAAAATAAGAATAAGTATAAAAATAATTATAAAATTAAGAACAAAAAAAAGTATAAAAATAAGTATAAGTATAAAAATAAGTATAAAAATAAGAATAATAAAAAAAATTATATAAAAATAAGAATAGGTATAAAAATAACTATACAAATAAGAATAAAACAAAAATACCTATAAAAATAAGAATAAGTATAAAAATAAGAATAAAAAATTTTTTTGTATAAAAATAAGTATAAGTATAAAAATAAGTATAAAAATAAAAATAAGTATAAAAATAAGAATAAAAATAAAATTGTATAAAAATAAGAATAAGTATAAAAATAAGTATAAAAATAAGTATAAAAATAAGTATAAAAATAAGAACAAGTATAAAAATAAGAATAAACAAAAATAAGTATAAAAATTAAAAAAAAGTATAAAAATAAGTATAAAAATAAGAATAAGTATAAAAATAAGTATAAGAATTAAAAAAAAATATTATAAAAATAAGAATAAGTATAAAAAAAGGATAAAAATAAGGATAAAAATAAGAATAAGTATAAAAAAAGATTATAAAAAATAAGTATAAAAATAAGAATAACAAAAATTAGTATAAAAATAAGAATTAGTATAAAAATAAGTATAAAAATAAGAATAAAACAAAAATAAGTATAAAAATAAGAATAAGAAAAAAAAAGTATAAAAATCAGAATAAGTATAAAAATAAGTATAAAAATAACAATAAAAAAAAATTTGTATCAAAATAAGAATAAATATAAAAATAATTATAAAAATAAGAATAAAAAAAAGTATAAAAATAAAAATATGTATAAAAATAAGAATAAGTATAAAAATAAGAATAAAACAAAAATAAGTAAAAAAATAAGAATAAACAAAAATAAGTATAAAAATTAAAAAAAAGTATAAAAATAAGAATAAAAAAAAATAGTAGAAAAATAAGAATAAGTATAAAAATAAGTATAAAAATAAGAATAAAAATAAGAATAAGTATAAAAATAAGAATAAGTATGAAAATAAGAATAAGTATAAAAACAAGTATAAAAATAAGTATAAGTATGAAAATAAGAATAAGTATAAAAATAAGTATAAAAATAAGAAAAAAAATTTGTATAAGAATAAGTATTAAAATAAGTATAAAAATAGGTATAAAAATAAGAATAAGTATAAAAATAAAAATAAAACAAAAATAAATATAAAAATGAGAATAAAAAAAAATTAGTATAAAAATAAGAATAAGTATAAAAATAAGTATAAAAATTCGTTTAAAAATAAGAATAAGTATAAAAATAAGAATAAAAAAAAATATGTATAAAAATAAGAATAAAACAAAAATAAATATAAAAATAAGAATAAAAAAAATTAGCATAAAAATAAGAATAAGTATAAAAATAAGTATAAAAATTAGAATAAAAGAAAAATAAGTATAAAAATAAGAATAAGTATAAAAATAAGTATAAAAATAAGAACAAAACAAAAATAAGTATAAAAATAATAATAAAACAAAAATAAGTATAAAAATAAGTATAAAAATAATAATAAAAAAAATGTATAAAAATAAGAATAAGTATAAAAATAAGTAGAAAAGTAAGAACAAAAAAAAAGTATAAAAATAAGTATAAGTATAAAAATAAGTATAAAAATAAGAATAATAAAAAAAAATTGTATAAAAATAAGAATAAGTATAAAAATAACTATACAAATAAGAATAAAACAAAAATACCTATAAAAATAAGAATAAGTATAAAAATAAGTATAAAAATAAGAACAAGTATAAAAATAAGAATAAACAAAAATAAGTATAAAAATTAAAAAAAAAGTATAAAAATAAGTATAAAAATAAGAATAAAAAAAAAATATTATAAAAATAAGAATAAGTATAAAAAAAGGATAAAAATAAGAATAAAAATAAGAATAAGTATAAAAAAAGAATAATAAAAATAAGTATAAAAATAAGAATAACAAAAATTTGTATAAAAATAAGAATTAGTATAAAAATAAGTATAAAAATAAGAATAAAACAAAAATAAGTATAAAAATAAGAATAAGAAAAAAAGTAAAAAAATAAGAATAAGTATAAAAATAAGTATAAAAATAATAATAAAACAAAAATGAGTATAAAAATAAGTATACAAATAATAATAAAAAAAATGTATAAAAATAAGAATAAGTGTAAAAATAATTATAAATTTAAGAATAAAAAAAAAGTAGAAAAATAAGTATAAAACAAAAATAAGTATAAAAATAAATATAAAAATAAGAATAAAAAAATTTGTATAAAAATAATTATAAGTATAAAAATAAGTATAAAAATAAGTTTAAAAATAAGAATAAGTATAAAAAAAAAGAATAAAACAAAAATAAGTATAAAAATAAGAATAAAAAAAATAGTATAAAAATAAAAATAAGTATAAAAATAAGTATAAAAATAAGAATAAAACAAAAATAAGTATAAAATTAAGAATAAGAAAAAAAAAGTATAAAAATAAGAATAATTATAAAAATAAGTATAAAAATAAGACTAAAAAAAGTATAAAAATAAGAATAAGTATAAAAATAAGTAAAAAAATAAGCATAAAAAAAAAATTTGTATAAAAATAAGAATAAGTATAAAAATAAGTATAAAAATAAGAACAAAACAAAAATAAGAATAAGTATAAAAATAAGAATAAAACAAAAATAAGTATAAAAATTTAAAAAAAGTATAAAAATAAGTAAATAAATTCAGAGCTAGGCTCTAATTGGTGGCCATTAGTACTTACGGCAATGAGGTCTGCTTCCTCATTGCCGGTTATAGCTTCTGTGCTCCAGTCAACTGACCTGCTTGTTCCTGCTCTAGTCTTCTAAGACCACTTCTGATTGACCGTGTATGACCTTTGGCTTTGAACTGACTCTGCTTTTGTGTCCTGTGACCCTGATCCCTGGCCTGTTTACCGTTTCTGCTATCCGCCTGTGACCCCTGACTTGTTTACTGATACCGCTGTCTGCTTCCAGCCCTTGACCTCTGCGTGGACCTGACTCTGCTTGCCTGGGTTCTCCCCAGCCGGTACACACTTCACGACCCTCTGTCAGTCTGCAGCCCAGTCTGTCCCTACCATCAAGGGCTCCAGTGAACACCTGACTGGCAGAGTAGATTCCGGGTTGTGTTGTGCCGGCTGAAGGGGTTCCTAACATTATAACCGGCCCACACACCGAGACGAGGTTGCGATGGATGGAAGCGGATCCACACCATCTCCGGCACAAGCCTTAGCAGCCCATGTTGAGTCCTTGTATCAGATGATCCAGGGATTGGCTGAGCATCTGTCTGTTCAAGAAGAAGCCGCAAAAACTTCTCAACCCACTCCAAGTTCCACCTGTGAACCTAAGATGAATTTGTCGGATCGCTTCTCTGGAAATAGATCTCTGTTCCGGAATTTCAGAGAGAGCTGCAAGCTCTATTTCCGGTTGAGACCCCGTTCCTCCGGGTCAGCGCATCAAAGATTTGGGATCATCATTTCCCTCCTACAAGGTGACCCCCAGTCCTGGGCCTTTTCTTTGCCACAGACCAGTCCTGCCATGCAGTCCGTAGACGCTTTCTTTGAGGCATTGGGTCTACTATATGATGACCCGGATCGAGTGGCCTCCGCGGAAGCTCATCTACGGGTCTTGAAACAAAGCCGGCGGTCGGCAGAAGAATACTGCGCTGAATTCCGTAGATGGTCACCTGATAGTGGATGGAACGACCCCGCCTTACGTAGTCAGTTCTGTCTCGGTCTATCGGAACAGATCAAAGATTCTTTGGTGCAATACCCATCTCCTACCTCTCTGAAGGATCTGATGCACCTCTCCATTAAAATTGACAGGAGGTTTAAAGAGCGGAAAACCAAAAAGGAGACATCATCACCTCCATCCGCCTTCGTTCCTGTTTCCACGGATGGTGAGGAATCGATGCAATTAGGAGCATATCGTCTTTCCCCTGAGGAAAGAGACAGGAGATGATCACAAGGCCTATGTCTTTATTGTGGCACAAGAGGCCATTTCTCCCGTTCCTGCCCAAATAAGCCGGGAAAAGGGCATGCCTAGGGAACGAGGGGAAAGTTCACCTAGGTCTGCAGATTGTCTCCCCGAAAATGCCGTATTGATCCCTGCGCAGCTCACGTTCAATACCTGTTCCATGGACGTGGCAGCCTTCATTGACAGTGGAGCTGCGGGCAACTTCCTTGATATCGGGTTCGCCCGCGCTGCTGAAATTCCAATGGTAAGACTCAAGTCTGCTGTTACTGTCTGTGGCTTAGATGGAGCTCCGTTACCTGGTGGCAAGATTTCCTGGGAGACCCCGCCACTACAGTTGAATATCCGAGCCCTCCATTCAGAATCAATAACTTTCCTCCTTATTGATTGCTCATCGGTGCCCTTGATCCTGGCCCACCCATGGCTTTCCCGGCATAACCCTGTAGTGGACTGGATAAAAGGAGAAATTGTCCACTGGAGTTCGTATTGTGAACAGTCCTGCTTGTCACTACCACTGCGGGTGATCCAGTCTATTCCGGAGCAACTTCCTTCACAATACCACGACTTCTGGGACGTGTTTTCCAAGAGAGCGGTGGATACCCTACCACCTCACCGTGACTTTGACTGCGCTATCGAGTTCATACCTGGTTCCAGGTTGCCTAAGGGAAGCCTGTATTCCCTCTCAGCTCCCAAGACCAAGTCCATGCAGGAGTATATTGAGGAGAATTTGGAAAAGAGCTTCATCAGGCCATCCAAATCTCCAGTAGGAGCTGGTTGTTTTTTTGTATCTAAAAAAGACGGAGGGTTAAGACTCTGTATTGACTACAGAGGATTGAACCTCATCACAGTCAAAAACACCTATCCACTTCCTCTCATCTCTATATTATTCGATCAACTAAGAGGTGCAACAGTCTTCACCAAAATTGATCTCCGGGGTGCATATAACCTCATACGTATTAGAGCAGGTGATGAGTGGAAGACGGCATTCAATACGCTCTCTGGCCACTATGAATATTTGGTCATGCCGTTTGGTCTTAGTAACGCCCCTGCAGTATTTCAGGATCTAATTAGTGAAGTGCTACGTGAGTTTCTGGGACATTGCGTTGTGGTTTACTTGGACGACATCCTCATATATTCGGACTCGTTGTCAGTACACCAGGGTCATGTCAGACAAGTTTTACAAAAGTTGAGAAGACATCATCTCTATGCTAAACTCGAAAAATGTGAGTTTGAGGTTCAGAAGGTATCATTTCTTGGTTATATTATCTCCTCGGAAGGATTCTCTATGGACCCAACCAAGGTCCAAGCAATCCTAGACTGGGTACAACCGAATAACCTCAAGGCGGTCCAGAGATTCCTGGGATTTGCCAATTATTACAGGAGGTTTATTGGCGGCTTTGCATATATTGTGGCTCCTATTGTCACCTTGACTCGCAAGGGAAGCGACCCAGCTAACTGGACATCTCAGGCAATAACTGCGTTTGAAACCCTGAAGAACGCCTTCGTGTCTGCTCAGGTCCTCAGACACCCGGATCCTATGTTACCGTTTATCCTTGAGGTTGATGCCTCTGACGTCGGTGCGGGTGCCATCTTGTCTCAAAAAGATTCCCAGACTCACCGCTTACATCCATGTGCCTATTTCTCTCGCCAGTTCTCTTCAGCGGAGTCCAACTATGATGTGGGAAAACGAGAGCTGTTGGCAATCAAATGGGCCTTTGAGGAATGGCAACATTGGTTGGAAGGCGCTACACACCAGATCTCCGTTATAACGGATCATAAAAATCTGCAGTATATACAGTCGGCCAAACGACTGAACCCTCGGCAGGCTCGTCGGTCGCTGTTCTTCACTCGTTTTAACTTTGTAATTACATATTGTCCAGGATCTAAGAATGTACGGGCAGACGCCCTGTCCAGACGCTTTCTGGCACACCATGCTCCGGTTACTAATCCAGAACCTATTATCCCCTTGTCTATGATTCATGCTGGGTTAACCCAAGACCTGAGCTGTACTTTACAGAGGTTTTCAGAGATTAGCGCCTGATAATACTCCAGTAGGATGTTTGTTTGTCCCAGTTTATCTGAGGAGGGCAGCTCTTGCTGAAGCACACAATAGTCAAACTGCTGGACATCCGGGAGTCTTTAAGACATTAGAAATCCTTTCCTGTACTGTATGGTGGCCATCTTTGTGTCACGGGCACTAGGAGTCTTTACCCAGGGATCACCAGGTGATGGACTTACCAGAGCAGTATAGATGGTAATATGGTACTCTGGTAGCGGGGTGATCACGGAACAGGAGACAGCAGATGGTAGAGGATGCTCGTGAAAGTCTATGACTAGCAGCACTGGTAATATAGATGTAATAGTACACGAGGAACTGAATGGACAAAGGAAACGTGAGGGTAGTCAGTAGTCTGCAGTAGCAAGTTGTACCACTGCTATAGTGAGGAGGAATGTCCAGGAGCAACGAGGAAGTGATGAAAGTCAGCAGTCTGCGATTAGCAAGTTGTACCGCTGTCTAGGTGAGGGAACGGAATCCAGGGTGAGGTATCCGGGAAGTCAGTGGTCTGCGTTAGCAAGTTGTACCACTGCTATATGGAGGGATACTGGAACAGGAATCAGTAGTCTGCCACTAGCAAGTTGTACCACTGAAATATATATGTGAGGAGGAGCATGGGGAGACAAATGTAATGCAGAGTAGACACGGGCACACTGAACTTGATCCCACGATGATATGCACACAGTAGTAATAACAGAGCAGCACTGCACAAATATACAAAGTCTCAGGAACTATCCAGACTAAAAGATAACACAGTCAATTGATGGCAATAGTCTCAGAGGATAGGCAACTTCAGAGAAGAACAACTCAGTCCAGCAAGGTATGCAATACATGAGCACAGTCAATGATAAGTATGCATACCGTGATTCAGAAGAGCAGGCTGTCAGAAGGGAGTGCAGAGATACCTGAGCAGCAGGAGGCCGGCAGGATGCGAAGTCCCAGGGAAATGGAAGCGGTATCAAAGTAGGTGCAGCGCACAGGTAGGTAGACCAGCATGATGAAACAATACTCAGGAAGCCGTAGTATATAGGACTGGTCACCGGGAGATCACTGAAGGGTAGTAGCGGTATCCAAATAGAGGACAGCAGCGGAGCGTTGATCCAATGCAGACAGGCGAGTTGACACGGCAGGAACACTGTAGAAGCACGGAGAGCGGATCAGCTGGCTGCAGACACGAGTAGAACTGAAGGGTAGCAGCAAGCAGGACACTGCAGGTACACGGAGGTAGCGGATAGGATTCAGCAGGTTCAGTCACGAGGAAACACGGGAGAGTAGAGGTGAGCAGGAACTGTTGAGGACGGAGGCAGCGGATAGGAATCAGCTGGAGCAGACTTGATGAAACACGGGAGAGTTGAAGTGAGTTGATAACTGTAGTGCACGGAGGCAGCGGATAGGAATCAGCTAATACAGTCACGATGAAACACAGGAGAGTTTGAAGTGAGTTGATAACTGTAGTGCACGGAGGCAGCGGATAGGAATCAGCTAATACAGTCACGATGAAACACAGGAGAGTTTGAAGTGAGTTGATAACTGTAGTGCACGGAGGCAGCGGATAGGAATCAGCTAATACAGTCACGATGAAACACAGGAGAGTTTGAAGTGAGTTGATAACTGTAGTGCACGGAGGCAGCGGATAGGAATCAGCTAATACAGTCACGATGAAACACAGGAGAGTTTGAAGTAGTCTGGAAACCACAGGAGAGTTGAAGTGGTCTGGAAACCACAGGAATCAGCTGAGCTGAATACACGAGGAAACACAGGAACACCTTCAGAGGCTCATGGGGAATGAGACTCCAAGATCAGGCAACGAGGTCTAGACAGCAGGTGCTTTAAATAGGGAGTGTTGTCTGATCAGCCAATTAACTAAAAGGAACAGGTACTGAAGGTTTGAAAGGGCTGCACATGCGCAGACCCTCAGGATGGTGGACGGCCACGGTTCCTAAACACACGGGAAAAAGCACTCACAGTCTGGTGAGTGACACTTTGTCTGCTGACGTCAAGAGTCACGTCCTGTCATGTGAGGTTTGTGCCAGAAACAAAGTCCCCAGGACCCGTCCAGTAGGTCAGTTAGTTCCTTTGGCCATTCCTGCAAAACCATGGACGCACTTGTCCATGGACTTTATAGTTGATCTACCATCTTCTGCAGGACACACTACCATTTGGGTCGTGGTAGACCGGTTCAGCAAAATGTCACATTTCATTCCACTAACCAAACTGCCTACTGCTCGGGATTTGGCCGTCTTATTCATTCAACATATTTTCCGGCTCCATGGACTTCCTACTGACATCGTCTCCGATCGGGGTTCTCAGTTCATAGCCCAATTCTGGAAATCCTTCTGTACGCTCCTTGGAATCAAGATCAGTTTATCATCCGCATATCACCCTCAGTCAAATGGGCAAACTGAAAGGGTTAACCAGTCACTGGAACAGTTCCTCCGATGTTATACTTCAGAATTCCATGACAACTGGTCCTCTTTGCTGCCCTGGGCAGAGTTTGCCTACAATAACTCATCTCACTCATCTACTCAAACTTCCCCGGTTCTACTGTAATTTCGGTTTCCATCCCAGGTCTAATTCGCTATATTCTCTCAAATCTGCTGGTATCCCGGAAATTCGTTCCACAGCTGCTGATCTGAAGGTAATTTGGAGGAAAGTTCAGTCCTCCTTGGGAAAATCTTCATTGTCTGCTAAAAAAAATTCAGCCCGCCATCGTACCACCTGCTCATTCAAAGTGGGCTAGAAGGTGTGGCTTTCAACTCAGAATGTTAGGCTCAGACAGCCTTGTAAAAAACTGGGGCCTAAATTTATTGGTCCGTTTATGATCACCAAGCAGATTAATCCGGTAGCTTTTAGACTGAAGATCCCTGGCTCTCTGAAAATCCCCAACACGTTTCATTGTTCATTACTTAAGCCAGTATTATACCCGAATCAATCCCAGTCTACAGGGCCTTCTGTGGGAATTAGGAACTTACCACAAAAATTTGTGGCCCAGAAAATCCTCAACTCTAAAAGAGTGCAGGGGCAGGTGCACTTCCTGGTACAGTGGAGGAATCGTGGATTGGAAGAGCGGTCTTGGGTTCCGCAAAGACGGCTCCATGCCCCTAAACAATTGAAGGAGTTCTTCAGGAGATTCCCAAGAAAACCGGGATGTCGGGGTCCCTCGACCCCTCCTCAAGGGGGGGTACTGTTACGAGCCGCGGCGGTGCACAGCCGCCGCGACTCACTCACCTGCGTCCCGGCCGTCGCTATGGCGACCGGGATGTCATTTCCGGCCATGACCCGGCCGTTGCTGGGGCAACGGGCAGACGCCTCAGCGCTGCGTCCTGGCGATGAGGAAGCCGGGCGCATGCGCTCATTGTAGATTCTAGCCTGCGGGCTGATTATCCTGCTCATTAACTAGGCAGGGGGCTGTATCTAAATTCAGAGCTAGGCTCTGATTGGTGGCCATTAGTACTTAAGGCAATGAGGTCTGCTTCCTCATTGCCGGTTATAGCTTCTGTGCTCCAGTCTGCTGACCTGCATGTTTGTCACTCACCGGACTGTGAGTGCCATTTCTCCTGTGTTCAGGAACCGTGGCCGTCTGCCATCCTGAGGGTCTGCGCATGTGCAGCCCTTATGAAACCTTCAGTACCTGTTGCTTTTAATTAATTGGATGATCAGGCAACCCTCCCTATTTAAACCACCTGTGATCATTACCTAGTTGCCTGATCTTGGAGTCTCATTCCCCATGAGCCTCTGAAGGTGTTCCTGTGTTTCCTCGTGTATTCAGCTCCAGCTGATTCCTGTCTACTACGATTGTGGTTTCCAGACCACTTCAACTCTCCTGTGTTCATCGTGTCTGCACTCAGCTGATTCCTATCTGCTACTGCTGCCGGATTCCAGACCGCCTCAACTCTCCTGTGTTCAGCGTGTCTGCTCTCCGCTGCCTCCGTTACTACTGCCGGGTTCCAGACCGTCTCAACTCTCCTGTGTTCATCGTGTCAGCTCTTCACTGATTCCTATCTGCTACTGCTGCCGGATTCCAGACCGTTTCTACTCTCCTGTGTTCAGCGTGTCTCCCCTCCGCTGCCTTCGCTACTACTGCCGGATTCCAGACCACCTCTACTCTCCTGTGTTCAGCGTGTCTCCCCTCCGCTGCCTCCGCTACTACTGCCGGATGCCAGACAGCCTCAACTCTCCCGTGTTCATCATGTTTCCAGTTTTACTTACTACTGCTTCCTGAGTATTGCTCCTTTGATTACCAGTTACCTTTCGTGCACTGCACCAACCTGATACCGCTTCCATCCTCTCCTGAACCGCGGTATGCATACTTTCCATTGACTTTGCTATTGTATTGCATATCCGTCTGGACTGTGTTGTGTTCATCTCCGGAGTCTTCCATCTACTGAAGCTATTGTTACTATTGACTTTGTTTCCTATTACCTGGATCTCTATAGTGACTTTGTATACTTCAAGCAGCGCTTGTCAGTTATTATTGTGTTGTGGTTATCATCGTGGGATCAAGTTCCGTGTGCCCCCCGTGTATCCTCTGTATTCCATTCATCTCCTCGTGCCCCTCCTCACATATATATAGCAGTGGTACAACTTGCTGAACGCAGACCACTGACTCCTGTTTCCCATTGGCACCAGTTTCAAGTATCCTCTCACATAAGCAGTGGTACAACTTGCTGTACGCAGACCACTGACTTCCCCATTACCTACTTGCACCTGGAACCCATTCCTTCACTATAGACAGTGGTACAATTTGCTATACGCAGACCACTGACTTTCACTACCTCCTCTCTACTCCTGGACATTCCTCCTCACTATAGCCGTGGTACAACTTGCTGTACGCAGACCACTGACTCTCCTCACGTTTACTTGTCCATCTGGTTCCTCGTGTTCATACATCTAAGTCATTACCAGTTGCTGCTAGTCATAGACTTTCTTGAGCATTCTCTCACCATCTGCTGATTCTCCTGTTCCGTTGTCACCCTGCTACCAGAGGACCATAGTACCAGCTATATTACTCTGGTAAGAACATCATCTGGTGATATCCTGGGCAAAGACTCCTAGTGCCCGTGACAATGTTCCTGCTCTAGTCTTCTGAGACCACTTCTGATTGACCGTGTATGACCTTTGGCTTTGAACTGACTCCGCTTGTGTATCCTGTGACCCTGATCCCTGGCCTGTTTACCGTTTCTGCTATCCGCCTGTGACCCCTGACTTCAGCTTGTTTACTGATACTGCTGTCTGCTTCCGGCCCTTGACCTCTGCGTGGACCTGACTCCGCTTGCCTGGGTTCTCCCCAGCCGGTCACACTTCACGACCCTCTGTCAGTCTGCAGCCCAGTCTGTCCCCACCATCAGGGGCTCCAGTGAACACCTGACTGGCAGAGTAGATTCCGGGTTGTGTTGTGCCGACTGGAGGGGTTCCTAACAGATACCGGGCATGTGGCATTGGAGGGTGAGTTACATTTCTAATCTGGAGGCAGATTTATATTTGGGGTCGGCCATGTCTTTTGAAACCTTTGAAATTATTTCAAAAAGTAAAGCAAGTATGTGTATATTGTATCTGAATAATAGAGAACTCACATCTACTAATCGCCTCTCTCAGCTCAGCCAAACGCTGGGGTTGGCGCTGCCGTAGGTCGCACCAGTGACGCTGCAACTGGACGACCAAGCGCCGGTAGTGAAACCTCCGCCAGATGTATCTGCGCGCCCTCTGGTATGCCCGCAATGTAAGCTCATTCGTAATATAGCGGCCTGCGAGCATGCTGTCCATGCCCTCAGCCAGGACCCTGAGCTCTCGTCTCGCAAATGTGCTTGCTCTCATTTTCTCCTCTCAATCACAATTCAGTACTCTGATCTGTGATTGGTTCTCAGAGCACGTGTGGTCGAGCTCATGTCACTCGCGGATCTTTTCTACAACTGTGTGTAAAATGTCTGCCTGTCATTCAAACATCCTGTCCTAGCAGCGGGAGTGGAGGGGCCTAGTGCCTGGAAACCCCCCTCCAAGCCTGGGCACTGTATAATTGAGGTGGCTAGATCCTGCCCCCGCTTCACACGGCTCTGCTTGAAAAGGGAGAGCTGCGTGCACCTAACAGTAGTGCATGCAGCATTGCCCATGTATATTATAGGGATAGGAAGAGTTGGAGAGCAGCCAAGCGCTGTCTAATATTATAGCCACGCCCCCATGCATGCTGGTCATGCCCACTGGTGGTGTGGTGTGGAAGCCCCCCTCTACAAATCCTGCGTTTGCCCTTGAAGGCATATTCGATATGTCTCAATAGATATTAAATAGCTGGTTAGTAACAAGAACATAAATAGTTCTACAGAAAGCAATTTTAGTGTAACTTTGCATGTGTCTCATTTTGTTCTATATGCACAGGAAAGTGTCATGTTCATAGCAACACTCTGCTAATGGGTTTCCACCACAAAACCCAGGAGTAAGCAGACTATAGCATTGTTGGTCTGATTCATTACAAATATATATATATATATATATATATATATATATATATAGTGAAAGGAAAAAAGGGCGCTTCTTTAAATTAATGAAATGTGTACAAGTGTATAAAATCATTTGAAACGGCAGCCAAGGACAGATAGGACCAATGTGCAAGTGCAAATAAAAGAAAAATATTGTCCGGCGCTCAGAAACAAACAGAATTTAAAAATCACTGTGTCAGCATAAACATAAAGGAGAATTTTGTGCACAATATAGCTATATTGGGGTTAAGCTCACCTGCCGGACGTCAAGGCATCTCCTGTAGGTGAGTCCCTAAGCTAGTGATACAAATTTACATTCAGGGTGTTCCATTTAAAACCTTCCCCTGAACCTCCATCTTATAAAGCCTGCAGCACCTTTGTAGGGAGTGGTCAACTCCCAAAAAACTAGAAAATAGTGAAAGGAAAAAAGGGCGCTTCTTTAAATTAATGAAATGTGTACAAGTGTATAAAATCATTTGAAACGGCAGCCAAGGACAGATAGGACCAATGTGCAAGTGCAAATAAAAGAAAAATATTGTCCGGCGCTCAGAAACAAACAGAATTTAAAAATCACTGTGTCAGCATAAACATAAAGGAGAATTTTGTGCACAATATAGCTATGTTGGGGTTAAGCTCACCTGCCGGACGTCAAGGCATCTCCTGTAGGTGAGTCCCTAAGCTAGTGATACAAATTTACATTCAGGGTGTTCCATTTAAAACCTTCCCCTGAACCTCCATCTTATAAAGCCTGCAGCACCTTTGTAGGGAGTGGTCAACTCCCAAAAAACTAGAAAATAGTGAAAGGAAAAAAGGGCGCTTCTTTAAATTAATGAAATGTGTACAAGTGTATAAAATCATTTGAAACGGCAGCCAAGGACAGATAGGACCAATGTGCAAGTGCAAATAAAAGAAAAATATTGTCCGGCGCTCAGAAACAAACAGAATTTAAAAATCACTGTGTCAGCATAAACATAAAGGAGAATATATATATATATATATCATATTCACTATCAATAATCCTTATGCCTCTCTTTTGCCTTCTCCTTAGATTTTGTACCCAAATATCATTTTGCACTTTTGGTGCTCAGGGTGCCGAGTTGAATATTGGTGAGTACTGTGTCCCTTAAACAATGCAGATTAAGTAGCCATAGGAATGGAAATTGTTGGATTCAAATTCATTATTCTGGTCCTCACAAGAGGGGATGAGGGCAATGCGAATGTATGAGAAGTATATACCGCTATTCGCAATTACAGACACCTGTATTTGTAACGTTTTTAAACTTTCTTGCATGAAGTTTTTTACTGATGCTGTATAGGTTATTCACTCCTTTCCTGTTTTGTGCTGTTGGATTTGGGAATTAATACGTTTTGAGTTTACAAACATTATTGGGGTGAGTACAATGTAATATTGGTCAAAATCAGTTTTTGTGGTGCTTGTAAAAAGGTGAATCTCTCTGACTTAAGATAAGCCACTTTGACATGTTGTAAACGTTAGAGGTGTATAATTGGAATGCACATGAATTTATATACTAATGTGCATGTACTTGCAAACTATATAGGAGCCTAAGGAGTGCATTGTTTTGCTTAAGCATGCAAACAATTAGATTTAGGGGGGGGCAGATTAAACAATCTTTTTTTTAGACATCTGTGGCTTATTCGTCATTTTTGTCATCGCTTTATCATTTGCCATAGATAAATATGTCAGATGCAGGGCCAAGCAGTCCACCAGATACTTTGGTACAAACAAGGTGGCGCAAGAATTTTACAGAGAGAGAAATTGCAATTATTGTGGAAATGGCAATTGAAAAATTCTATGTAACCACCACACGCCTGTCTGCTTCAGAAAACGATGATGGGAAGAAATCACAGTACAAGTGAACTCCATCGCTCCGTGTCGCAGGATGCCCCATGAAGTGCAGAAACGGTAATATTATTTGCTTTTCAAATCCCAAAAATATTCTGGTTTAGTATAAACAAAGTACAAGTCAGGTGACTATTACCCTGACACATTTTTTGCCTGTGTGTGTCATTTATATTTGAAGGCCAGAATTGAACCTAGGAAATGTTCATTGTGGTGTCAAAGTGTATGCATAAAAATGTACATGTTACTTTCTTACAATTATCTACCCAGGACAAGGCACACATATTTAGCAGTTTGTGTGTAAGTGTAATTTATGTGTGTAAATAGAAAGTTAACAATGATATGTTCCATGTTGGTTTTTTTTGACGTTTTAAAATCAATATATTTATCTCAGTTGTACAGCTGGGCTGAATATAAACAAAAGTAAAAAAAAAAATCATTGAGGGAAAGACATGAAAAATATCGGCTATTTTGGAACATTGGCGCCAACAGAATTTTGATTGGCTTGGCCAGAACCTGTGTAGCCGCTCCGGGTAAGGTATAGCCGGTTGAGAAGTTTGATCTGCATCTCTGTGTGATTAATGCATTTAGACATACGGTGGGAAGTTACAAAAATTCTTTCCCATTGTCGCTCAGTGAGCATTAAATTCACGTCCTTTTCCCACTGGGTTTGTGCCGGAGTTTTAGTCGGAGGGATCAGGGAATAAATGTAATGGTACCAGAACGTTATTCCGCCTCTACCACTACCCCTTGTCAGTCTATCTATAACAGATGACGGGAGCGAAGTGAGAGAGTAGGGGGTCCTAGAAACAGTTTTAACCCAGTGGCTGATTTGCAAGTACCTATATGTCTCTGAGGATGGCAAGCTATAGCGGTCTTGCAGATGCGAAAAGGAAAGAAAAAGGCCTTGGGCAAACAAATCTGACACTGAGGAAATCCCTCTAGCTTTCCAGACAGCCAAATTCACGTCTGAAATGATTTGACTCACTGCCTTAAGAGAGAGGTCACAAGATGGGAGTACAAAGTTGGTATGCAACCCAATGATCCTATCCCACACCTGCATGGCATCCGAAATGGACCGTAACCTGTATACAACAGATGGGCGAGCCGGCCTGGGTGTCCAGAGAAGATCCAACAGCGGATAGCTAGGGCACACAGCTCTCTCCAGATCTACCCATGGCTTAGAGGTAGGGGGGAGCACCCAATCCCGCAGGTGGCTCAATATGCAAGCCTCCTGGTAGCAAGTTAAGTTAGGAAGCATCAGTCCCCCGCATTGTTTAGGTAGGGCCACACGTTTATAGGAAAGAAGGGGGCACTTCTGCCGCCACACATATGCCATCATTAGCGTATGGAAGCGGGCCATCAATCGTTTAGGTACAATATAGGGAATAGTGCGAAAAATATACATCAGTTTGGGTAGCAGCATCATTTTAAAAACAGCTTTACGGCCCAACCAGGAGACCTCGAAGTTAAGCCAGTTCTTAGTTAGGGAAGAAAGATGTAAATAAATTGGATTGAAATTAGTTTCGAATACTGTGGATAGGGTAGGGGGAATGTGTATACCCAGATACGGCAAAGAATCCTTTACCCAGACAAACGGGAATTTCCTTTGCAAAAATGATAGTGAGGATTGCGGTATATTAATAGGTAGGGCCTTGGATTTAGTAATATTTAACTTATACAACGAGGCCGAACTGTAGTCGTCTAGAATGCTTTTCAAGACTGGCAACGAGGTCTCCGGATTGGTAACAAACAGAAGTACATCATCCGCAAATAGACATAGTTTGTGTGTATAAGAGTGAAAAGTAATGCCTGGGAAATGGGAAGCCTGCCTAATTGTATGCGCTAAAGGTTCTATAGCCATAGCAAACATCAGGGGAGAAAGGGGACACCCCTGCCTTGTTCCATTAGTGATGGGGAAAGGGGAAGATAGAAAACCGTTACTAAATACTCTTGCGGAGGGTCCCTGATATAGAGCTAATATAGAATGTAAGATATTACCCTATATGCCAAATTTAAGTAAAACTTCTTTCATTTAGAGCCAATAGAGTCTATCAAACGCCTTCTCTGCATCAAGGGAAAGCATAACAAGCTCCTCTCCAGTCTCAGACAGAAGGTCTACCACATCTAGAATGCGCCGTGCATTATCTGACGCTTGGCGACCTAATATGAAGCCTACCTGGTCCGGATGGATCAGCTGAGGTAACAAAGGGTTCAGGCGATCAGCTATCAACCTAGCATAAATTTTAAGGTCGGTGTTAAGTAGTGCTATAGGTCTATAGTTCTTACAATCGGAGTGATCCTTACCAGGTTTGGGGATCATTATTATTTGTGCTTCTAACATCTCAGCTGGGAAGCTACCCCCCGACAATACATTGTTATAAAGATTAGTGAGAAGCGGGGCCAACTCCGACCGGAATGTGGTATAAAAAGCATTTACAAAGCCATCCGGACCAGGGGCCTTGTCTCTAGGGAGACGCTTGATGACCTCCTCAATCTCCCGCTGAGACCAAGGGGGATTAATCTGCTTCAGACTATCACGGTCTAACGAGGGGAGGTTAAGGTGGTGGAGGATAGTAGATATAGACAATTCTGATGGCTGCATCGTGTCCTTATCATCCCGCAGGTTGTATAAACTAGCATAATATTTAGCGAATTGATTTGCTATGTCAGCGGGATTGTGGATCTTATTTTCCCTAAAGTCGTGAAGAGTTTTTATTCGGTTTCTAGCTTGCTTACCTCTGAGTTTACGGGCCAAGAGCCGACTGGCTCTGTTACCCGTAAAATAGAATTTCTGACGCAATTTAGTAAGGGCTACTTTCATACGAGATATAAAAAGTATATTAAGCTGTTTCCTAACACCGTTTATTTCTTTTTGAAGAGCTTTAGTAGGGCTTATCTGGTTCTGTGATTCTAAAGTGATTAGAGTGGATTTGAGCGTATGTTGGCGGAAAAGGTATTGCTTTTTCAGGCGTGCACCAATTTGGATAGCTGAACCTCGTAAGACTGCTTTCAGTGCACACCAGTGAGTAGAAAGGGATGTATCCTCCGGTTTATTCACCTGGGTGTATTGCGTCAGTGCTTCTGACAAACCGAGCCTCGCTTCCAGGGAAGTAAGTAAATAGGCCGGCATTCGCCAAGGTCTCGGGGGGATTTTAGTGAGATTAAGGTTCCAGGTCCACTCTATCGGAGCGTGGTCTGACCATGTGATAGGGAGAATATTGACTGTATCAGTGTGTTGTAGTGTCCATTTGTCTGTCAGAACCATGTCTATTCTGGAATATGTATTATGTACACTAGAATGATAAGTATAGTCCCGTACAGTTGGAGATTGGACCCTCCAGATATCGTAGAGATCATACTCCGCTAATAATTACGAAAAGCTGTTGAAGAACCTAGGGTTGGATCAAGACCCGTCGATTTTAATGTCCTAGACTTGTCCATTTTGGGATCTAGAGTCAAATTAAAATCCCCCATCAGAACCAGGTGTCCTCTGCGTACTTTCTGTATCTCCTCGCATAGTGACTTAAGGAAAGGAATTTGACGGGAGTTAGGGACATATAGGGAGACTAAGGTCACCTGTTTATCCTCTAGAAGTCCAACCAAAATTATAAATCGGCCAGATTTATCCTCTATTTTTAACTGTAAATTAAAGCATACACGAGCACTAAACAGTATAGCTACTCCGTTCCTTTTGAATGGGCTGTTAGCGAAGTAACCCAGGGGATATCTTGGATCTCTAAGTTGGGGAGGGGCACGGGACGTGAAATGTGTTTCTTGCAGGGCTATAACATCTGCTCTACGTTTGTGGAATGTAGTAAGCGCCAATCAGCGTTTATTTGGGGAGTTAAGTCCCTTAACGTTCAGGGAGTAAAACCGAACCATAGGTTATGGGACCTGAAAGGAGAAAGACATTGCTAGTGAGCCTACTCTATTCTTATAGTGTATAGTGCGAGTGATCCAGGGAGAAGGGGAAAGCGGGAGGGAGGGCATAAAAGAAAAAAAGGAAAAAAAAACTGAACTAACCCGTAGAATGGGGTCAGAGCATTTGCCACAGAGGAAAGCATGTGGCAAACTAGGTACCATGTGGGGAGGTGGTGGGATAAGGATAAAACCCCACCCATGTAACACTCCAGAAAGGATGAACAAACAAAAGAACAGCAACAGTATAGCAAACATATAGCATCAGACTACAACCTCTGACATACAATAAAAGGGAATATATCCTACTACAATACAATGTGGGCCATGCAAAGAGGGATGTATTTCCAGCAGGGCTACCAGGCCCATCCACTGCGACATCTCAAGCTTCGCATGAACACAGCTTGTCCTTAAACATTCCTGTTTGGTACATTTCGTAAATTATGCATCAGGATTTGAAGACAAACCACAGAGATGTAAACGCAAGGCCCTAAATATTAGATACAAAGAATGCTAACAATTGTACTTAGCAAACCCGAGGTAGAAATTGTAAGGCTGCACGGTTAAATCCATAGCATTGAACCTCAGTCTTTGGAAACACGAGACCAGTCTGATTGAAGCGGGGTCTTGCTAGTAGCAGATCCAGATGGGAGAGATATCTGCCATTCCTCCAGGAGTTTGGTGCCAGCTTCAAGAGACGAGATGACATACCAGGACTCCTCATAACGCACCAACAGCTTAACCGGAAAGCCCCAGCGATAAGAAATATCATTTGCTCGTAGGGCCGCCGTTATTGGGTGAAGAGCTCTTCTTTGGTTGATGGTAATGAGTGACAAGTCCTGAAAGAGCTGCAGATCCCCCAACGTTGACGCATTGGCTGGGTCTCGAGCCGCACAAAGTATAGCCTCCTTGATATGGAAGAAATGGACCCGGAGGAGAGTATCTCTCGGTAGGTTCCCTGGCGCAGAACGAGGGTGTGGAAGACGGTGAATACGATCAATAAGAAAATCTCTATCATCGCCTGCCGGAACCAGCTTTTTAAACAAAGAAACGGCATACTCTTGTAGATCTGCGTTGGAGACAGCTTCCGGAATGCCTCTGATCTTTATATTGTTTGTGCGGGACCGGTCTTCCTGATCCGCCATTTTACCTCTCAGGAAGGCAACCTCACTCTGAAGGGATTGATGCGAAGAGGAGAGGTCATTGTTAAAAGCCACCACTTCCCCCATTTTTGTCTTGAGGTCGTCTGTACGATCTCCAACTTCAGCAATCTCTGATTTCAAGCCTCCAATTGCTGCTCTCATTTCAGAAGTCAGGTCCGCACGAAGAGCTGTCAGCATCTGGTGTAAGGTAGCTTGTAGCACACGCGCTGTTAATGGAGCATCCAGTGCAGTATCCGTTCCCAGATCAGAAGCAGGAGGGCGTAGAGGGGAAATCTCTATCTCCTTAGCACGGGCCGCTGGAGGAGAATCTCTTGAGGTAGAAGGTGAGCTTGATGCCGACTTTGGCCTTGGTTGGAATTTAAGTGGGGGAGCCAAGACAGTGGGATTATTCTTTTTAGGAGCCATGAGAAAGTAACTAGTATGTAAAATTAGCAAGACTTGAGGGTAAGCTCCGCTTAATAATTGAATGCTTGGAGTGTCACACTGGGTGGGTATCCCGCATGTTGATTTAGGAGACTTCCATTATTGTGGCGGGTAGATACCCGTGCTTCGCATGGAATACTGAATTATTTTCAACCATGCGCTGACAGGAGTGCTAACCCCTTGTGGTGCCAGGTATTACAGAAGACTTTGCAGCCGCAGTATTGTGTATGGCCAGCAGGTGTCAGCGAAGTCACAGCTTTGGGTGCAGGAATCTTTCAGCACTCAATTGTAGTATATAAAGTAGATAAGGGCACAGTGCTTGCAGCAAAAGATGACAGGTACAAGGCACAGGGAACATTTGTTACAGGTCTAAATTACACTGAGTGCAAATAGAGCCACTGTGGTAGCACTCCTTTACACTGTTGTGCCACACAGAAGCCAATCAGCGCAACCCAAACAAAAGGCAGAAGGGGGGTGCTCTCCACCACTAACCTGCCACTGTAGAATAGTGGAGTGATTTGAGTTCAAAACGATATTTGGCTGCTTGTCAGTCAGCCCCAGGTCCACGACTCCCGTTGTTAGGCCACGCCCCCACCGGAAGTGACCCGCCAGTCAGCACTACTTTCACCTGAGGCCGGGGATTGGGACCGGAAGTAGGCCCTCTCTCCATGGAAACACACTGGTGCGGGCTACCCGATCAGCGGCTGTGGCAAGGGAGCATTCCAGAAGCGCTGATCCAATCTCAGGGGATGCAAAGAGGGAGTCCACCCAGCGCAGGGCGAGCAGCCGATGTCGCGGCTGAAGAACCTAGCACAGGAGCAAGGTGCTGGGAAACGGTCCAACGGGTCCACAGGTGAGTTGCCCCCTCTTAAACCTAGCGACTGTGCCTCTTTTAAAGCGTGCAGCTCGTGGTATAGGGAGGTTTTTGAGCACCATAGGGAGAGCTGGCAGAGTCTGCATCCACTCGGAATGGCGTCCAAACCACGCCCCTTATTACGTTATTTTGACCCAACTAATTATAAAAAACGGCACTGCTCGGTAATTATTTTAGAGGGGTGCCTTGAAAAAATTATGGAGACTCTATAAGGGTGCCGCAAACTGCAAAAGTTTGGGAACCACTGCATTAATTTTAGATCTTAGGGGCCCCCCCATCTTAAGTGCCCCGGGCCCCCCAAAGCCTTAATCCAGCTCTGGGTGTATGTGTATAAGTTCCAGGGCTGGATTAAAGGAGTGGAGGCCCCCGTGCTAAGGGTACTGTGAGGCCCCCCTCCCCCCATGAGACCCACCCCCTAAGCGCTTACCTCCTTCCAATCTTCCGTCACTCCCTGCACTGCTTCTGCGGCGTGCAGTAAGCTACTTACTGAGGAGATCTCGTGAGACTGAGACTATGACTCATAGTCTCCTCAGTAAGGAGATCACTTTGTGATTTGCGGAAGCACAACAGTGACAGCAGGCAGCTAACAACATGACATTTGGTGTTAGCCACCTGACATTCTCCTTGTCCAGCTGACAGTGAGAGCCGGGGGGGGGGGGCGGAGGACGCGACCCGATGAATGCAGGTGGGCCCCCCATATGCCCAAGGCCCCTGGGCTCTAGCCCAGTTAGACCTCAGGTTAATACGGCCCTGATAAGTACCCATTAAAAGTGACAGCAAGAAGGTGATCTCTGATAGGTAGTGTTAGGGCAAATAATGAATAAAAAGATGGGAAATGAGAAATGTGATTTTGTTAAGCTGACACCATCTTGTTGCCTTATAGCCATTTTGCTCTTTTATAGCTTAAAGACAAATTAGATGCAGCTGGTTTTGTAGGAGTTATTCATTATTTGCAAGGCTATGCTTATAACCTTGGACATAGCAGACAGGAGATAAGCCAACTCCCCCCTTGTGGAGTATTTCTGTGTGATAATGAGAGAATGTACTAACATCTGTGTAAAGGGAGCATAAGTGGTTAAAACATTTTGGGGCGTAGTTTTCTTCTTTACGTGATTTTTGCTATATAGATAGGGACTTGTAACTAATAAAGCAGAGTTAATTGTACACTCAAACCATGCAGTGTATTTAATTCTCTCCAGCTGATGAGCTCATAACTGATAAACTGACACTTACAGGTGAACAATCTGATATAGATTCGACAAGAGCAAACTAGGTGGTGATAGACACAAGTCCCTAAGTTTGCTTGTAGCCTTTACTGAGGGATAACATAACATGTTGGTGGCATGGGTCTCCTCTGGATGCTCTAGTTTCCTACAATACTCCCAAAAAACCATACTGGTACGTTAAATTACATACTGGAATTAACCTTAGTGTGTATGGTCCTGAGTAAGGAGAGTAAGGCAAAAAAAAAAGAATACATTTGATCCTGGACAAAACCATGTTACAATGCAAGGGGTGCAAATTAGTTTATTATTTTGCATACAAGGCAAATGCTAGGAATTTTTTCATGTAGCACACATATACTTGATAGCTTCATTTTTACACTGAAATTTAAAATTTATCTAGGACATGTCCGACCCCAACTTTAAATCTGTCCCCACATTTTAAATTTATCTCCCCCTCCAATGCCACATGGTTTTGCCCAGGGGCAAAGTTACTCCTTTTCTTTGCTTTGCTCTCCTTAATGACTCAGGCCCTATGTGTTTGTGTAGTAAGGAATATAGATTGTAATATCCATTTGGGACAGGGACTGATGTGAATTATTAAACATTCACTGTACAGCACTGCTTAATATGTAGGCACTATATAAATAAAGGTAAATAAAGGTTTATAAATAAAGAAGGTTAATAAACTATGTGTAGTGTAAACATTCTCCTCTAGTTAGCATTGATTCCATTAGGATCAATAACATAATTCAGTCATGGTTGGTTAATTCAAAGGGAATCTAAGTAGGGAAAAATGGGCGTGGAGCAATTTGTCCTGGGTCTGTTATGGCTTGCATTTATTGATATAAGCTTGCAGAACAGATGTCAGAGGTCTTCACCTATAGCAGCCACCTTTCCCGTAGAACTTGATGTGTTCACAGGTACTCAGATGCCCCCAGGACTTAACACTTGCATTGATCAAGCTTATGTGGGATACCGCAGCTGGCAGGTAGAAGACGGTAGCAAGAACGGAGCTGGTGGTTAAAGCAGGCTGAGGTCCGGGGTCCAAAGCAGACAGAATGGTCAGGGGCAAGCAAATAGGTCAGGGCTGGCAGTGAACAGGGAAATCCGAATAACAAACCAGAGGTCAGGGCAATCAGCATACAATCAGGGACCAGAACAAGCCAAAGATCAGTAACAGAAAATCAATCAGGAGTCAGCATATAATTCTCCAGCAGGTCAGCAATCCACAGGGAACATAGAACAGAAGACAATAGAAGTACAAAAGACAGAATGAGTAGAACTCTTATCTGCTCTGTACTTTCTGTCCTCTTGTATCTGATAACTAGACAGTCCTCAATGAAAGTTTTCAGGTATTGGAGTATGTCTCAGTAATCAGGTTTCTTATTTTTTTCCTCCTATGTGCTTTAATTATCACTAAGGGTTGTATTCAATTGTCGGCGAGTAGTGTATTTCGAGCGTGGTAACTTTTTTTTTTCTCATTTTCGAGCGCGGAAACTTCTCCCGCAATTCAAATTTTTTTTTTTTTTTTACGAAACGGTCTACTCTCGCTCCAGGCGTTTCTCTATACAAAAGTATAGGGTGGATGCGAACCCTCAGCGTTAAAAGCAATTCAATTGTTTTTTAACGCTGTGGGTGAAACAGGCAAAGCTGCCGTTTCCTCTCGCACCTCCTTGGTCTGCTCCAAAAAAAATAAAAAAAATTTAAGTTAATTAAAATAGCAATTAAACTGAAAAAATAGGTTTATAGGTTCATTACAACTACATTCAAACGAAAAAGGAGTACTTTTTCTTTAAAAATACAGTGTAAATAAATAATAGAGTTTACAAAATTTCCCCTTTAAAAAAAAACATCAGTGGTGCAGTCCTATTTTATTTTAAATAAACTGACATTTTTTTTTTCCTTCCAAAACACTTGAGTGTACAATGGTGGTGAAAAGCTCTGTGGAGAAATTACTGTTGGTTCAGTGTTTTTTTTGGTGCACACAAATCTTTCCCAGCATTTCACAGAACTGTTTGTTGGTGGATTATCCAGGATTTCCTAAGGACACGTATTGTATTTTTGTATTTTGTTGTCTGTCCTAAAAATTACCTAAATTAACATATAAATTATTCACTTACACCCAAACTAATATCATAGTAAAATAGTGCTTCTCACAGGTCCATTATTCCCCTGCACAAACAGGCCTTTTCCCTACACTTTTTTTAAAAAAAATAGTTAAATACTTTAGTTTCAAATTCACCCCTTTTAATTATTGTCTCATTTTCAATGGAGCCATTCCCGGACACAGTGTGGATGTACATGTATGCTGCATGTATGGAGGAGACTGCTTTGGATGAAATGCAAGGTGATGCAAATGTGGGAGTGGCTGGAGAGAATGTTGATGTATGTGATGTGAATGTGAGTATGGAAGAGGGAGAGCCTGTGGGAGAGAATGGTGGACAGGCAATGGCTGCATTGTCAAGTGTGGCAAGTAGGACTAGAATCCCCAGGCCACGTCTGTACCGCAACTGGCGTTTGCTTGATGGATTGCCCGAGTAGGAGGTGAGAAGACTTTATCGCCTATCCTCTTCTGCAATTTACAATCTGTATGAGATTGTAAAACAGGACCTGGAACCTCATTACCCTAGTAACCGTTCAGTCCCTAGACTTGCCAAGCTGCTTGCTGCATTGCATTTTCTTGCCTCAGGAACATTTCAGCCCACTTTGGCAGTTATTGCCAGATTTTCCCAACCCACTTTTTCTAGGATCCTGTTCCAGGTCCTAAATGCCCTCAAAAAGCACACTGCAACGTTTATTAATTTCCCGCAGTCTGCCAATGAGTGGCGTGAGTTCAAAGCTAACTTTTATGCTTTGTCTCAAATGCCCAATGTGCTGGGTGCAATTGATTGCACCCACATTGCCCTAACACCACCCCGCCAAATGGAAGAATGTTTTCGTAATCGAAAACACTTCCATTTCATAAATGTTCAGATGGTTTGTAATGCTACCCAAAAATTCACCAATGTTGTTGTTGGTTTCCCAGGTTCATCCCATGACTCTTTCATCTTGCAACAGTCGTCCTTGTTCCGAAATTTCGAAGCAAGATCCTTTCCACAAGGCTGGCTGTTTGGTAATGTATTGTAATTTTTTTTTGTTGGTTGTTAAATGTGTATGACAAGCGTAGTGCTAAACCCCTCAAAAAATGTAATGATGTGTCAGTGTTATTAAAAATGCATTTTTTTTTTTAAGGCGACGCTGGATATGGGAACCGTTCCTGGTTGCTGACTCCTTTAACCAACCCTGTATCTTCCTCAGAAAAAAGGTACCAAGCAGCACACAATCGTACCAGGGGTGTAATAGAACGAACCTTTGGTGCACTTAAAAGCCGGTTTCGCTGTTTAGACAGGTCCGGCGGTGTGCTTTTATATTCACCCTCTAAAGTTTGTGATATAATTATTGCTTGTTTTATTCTGCACAATATTTGTATTGCAAACCAATTGGAGGTTGATATAGATCCAGACATTTGTTTGGATTTGGACCTTTCTCTTGAGGTTGGTCAGATGGAGGAGCTTGCAACTCATGTCCGTCAACGTGTTATAGAAGATTTCTTTTCATGTAAGTCATTTTTATTTCAAAAAGGTTCCAAATGATATGTGTGTAGTTAAATAATAAAATGATGTCCTTGTCATTTTATATAAAGGAATGATGCCAAACTGTCTACCTGTCATCAACGGAGGATATTCTCTACCATTTCTGATAATTTGTAAGAAACTGAAAAAAAAAAAAACATGGTGAGTATAATTTTTTTTAAATACTTTACATTATTGTGTTGTTCATCATCATCATCATCATTTATTTATATAGCGCCAACATATTCCGTAGCGCTTTACAATTGGGGACAAACATAATAAACTAATAAACAAACTGGGTAAAACAGACAAAGAGGTGAGAAGGCCCTGCTCGCAAGCTTGTTACAGCAACAATGTTGTTGTATTGCATTTATATGTAAGGGAGTGATGTGATTGGATTTGTCAATTGATAACTAAAATCTTTTGAAAATATTGCTGACCCTTTTTACTTTTTTTATTAAATGCAAACCTATTTTTTTTTTCTTAATTGAATGATACTGACATAATTTTTTATTTTCTAAGATCTCCTCCAAACATATCAAGATGGATCATCTGGATATTTGAGTGAAAATTATTATGCAGAGAGAAGCAGTGCGGTGTCCACTACAATTTTTTTTGTTTTGTTATTACAATATACAACCAAATAAAAGTTACCTATTTTAAAATCTAATCATATATTAGTTCCAAAAAGTGATCAATGCAGTACCTTTAGGAATATTTATTCAACTAAAGTGACTTTACTGATGGAATTCCCTTATCCATATGTTTTTTTAGGAATAAAAAACTTTTTTTTATTTTTTGGTTTTTTTTTTTGGGGGGGGGGGGGGTCTTTCCTGACCCCTGAGCTCTCCAAATAGCATTATTATTTATTTATTTTTAAAACAAAGCATGTGGTCCCCCCTCTATTTAGTCTTAACTGTAGTGCTGGCAGGCTACTGCTGTTTCTTTGAAAATCTTTGAAAATTTTTGCATAGGATCCCCCCTATTTTCACTGAACCAGCACTAGGCAAACCAGCCGGGGTGATAGGCACTAGAGCAGGGGGGTGGAAACGCAGCATGGGTCCCCTGCTATAATGCTAAACAACCCCAGACTGTTCAGCGCTGGAATGGATTCCCTAGGGAGTGGGGTCCGCTGAAAAATATCAGCGGGCCCCCCCCCTAGGGACACCCATCCCAGTGCTGATAGCACTATGGCTCTTCCTACTACCCCTGGGCTGTGGGTAGTAGGGTAATAAATGGGGATTTTGTATGAAAAAACAAAACGGACACCATTTTGATTTGTGGAACTACCGGTCCCAGCAGCCATGTTGGCCGAAATAGTGTGGGCATGCTGCTACTTGTCTAACTACAAGCACCAGCGTACCCATGGCACCCAAGGCATGTTTGCACTTGTACAACCACAAGTGCCAAAATGCTCTGACACCCACGGCTGGTTGGGCTCTGTAGTTCCACAAAGCACAATGTTTAATAAAATCACAACACCCTCATTATAACCACAATCTTTATTAAAAATAATAAATCCACAAAAAAAAACAGTTAACACCCTCATGTATACCACACTTTTTTATTAACAATAATAAAAAAAAAATACTCACCATTGAAGATATCCTCAGTTGCAGCGTGTAGAAGAAAGACATTACAGTTACACTGGTCTGCAGTAGATTTAGAGCTCCTGCAGGTGTCAAAAGAGTTAAAAAGAGATCAAATTAAAAAAAATTAAACGTGTGGTCTGCCCTCTATTTAGTCTTAACCCTAGTGCTGCCAGCCTACTGCTGGTTCAGTGAAAATCTGGGAAAAAAATTGCGTAGGGTCCCCCCTATTTTCACTGAACCAGCAGTAGGCAAACCAGCCGGGGTGGTAGGCACTATAGCAGGGGGGACACGCAGCAGGGGTCCCCCTGCCATAATGACTAACTAACCCCAGACTGTTCAGTCCTGGGCTGGATTCCCTAGGAAGTGGGGTCCGCCAAGAAAAAACAGCGGGCCATCCCCTAGAGACACCCAGCCCAGTGCTGATAGCACTAGGGCTCTTCCTACTACCCCTGGGCTGTGGGTAGTAGGGTAATAAACAATGATTTTGTTTGAAAAAAACAAACGGACACCATTTTGTTTTGTGGAACTACAGGTCCCAGCCAGGCATGTTGCCCTAAATACTGTGGCCATACTGATACTAGTATAACTACAAGCACCAGCATACCCATGGCAGCCAGGGCATGTTGGCACTTGGAGAACCACAAGTGTCAACATTCCCTGACACCCACGGCTGGCTGGGCCCTGTAGTTCCACAAAACAAAATGTTTAAAAAAAATCACAACACCCTCATTCGAACCACAAACCTTTATTAAAAATAATAAAACCACAAGAAAAACAGTAAACACACTAATGTAGACCATAGATTTTTATTAAAAATAAATTATTCCCAAAATACTTACCATTGAAGAAATCCTCTTGTCTCTGAAGCTTTACCTCCATAAACGGATTTAAACAAAGTCCCTCAAAATATTTCTACCCTCCAAATGTCCATGCTTGCCCACTCACTGTCCCACAAATATTTGTACCATCCAAATGTCCATGCTTGCCCACTGTCCCACAAGTATTTGTATGTTCCACAAATATTTGTAAATGCAAAAAAATTTTCCTGCTTGAAAAATCTTGAAATCTTCTGTCCAGGGGGGGGGACATTCTTGCTAGCAGTGGGGGGGCCATTGTTGCTTGCAGTGGGGGGCCATTGTTGCTTGCAGTGGGGGGGGCATTCTTGCTTGCAGTGGGGGGGCCGTTGTTGCTTGCAGTGGGGGGGCCCGTTGTTGCTTGCAGTGGGGGGACCGTTGCTTGCAGTGGGGGGGGCATTGTTGCTTGCAGTCGGGGTACCATTGTTGCTTGCAGTGGGGGGCCATTGTTGCTTGCAGTAGGGGGGCCATTGTTGCTTGCAGTAGGGGGGCATTCTTGCTTGCAGTGGGGGTACCATTGTTGCTTGCAGTGGGGGGGCATTGTTGCTTGCAGTGGGGGGACCATTGTTGCTTGCAGCAGGGGGCAGTTGTTGCTTGCAGTGGGTGGACCGTTGTTGCTTGCAGTGGGGCGGGCATTGTTGCTTGCTGGCCATATTTCTTCTGCCCTAGGGGGTCCATATTTGTAAGATCCACGATCACATGATTGAAGATAAAAAAAAGAAAAAGAAAAACAAAGCCGCCGCAAACAGCTTGTACTGTGTACAAGCGCCGATACTCAATGATCTTAGTTCATTGCGTTAGGTCTGTTTAGGGGATTCTTTCCACGCTAGCGTGGAAATCCCCTAAACAGACCTTGACAAAGACCCGATAGGCACAGGGTCGAAACGCTGAACCTATCCTGAAGCAAGAAAATGCAATGCACCAACGCGTTGGATGCCGTGGGAGCCGGTACCGCCGTTGCAGAGCTGATTGACATCTTTACTGAAAGCAGACAGAGAATATCGGCATGCTATACGCTGTTTGTTTTCCGGAGTTCTGACTCCCTTATATCCCTCTTCTACCCCTGGATCCAATTACATTGAGAGGATTATGAGGAGAGGCTTCTGAGAGGAGTATTGATAATACCGGTGATATACCATCGCTATAGTGTCCCTGTACTGTGATTATTCTTATTGATGGTCTTGACTCCTTGGAAATATCATTATATACCAATCATATCAAAGAAAAAAATAGAACTACTCGAAGAGACATCTATATATATATTGACTGTATACAGGAAGAGATGAACTTTGAATATTTTGGATATTTTTCATAATTATTTGTATATGATAAGATATGAGCTGGAATTCAGCGCCTTTTGTTGCATATCTTTTCTAACTATACATTGCGTCATAGGGTGAGGTGGACCCTATTCTATGCAAATAGCGGGAGCTGTTTCTTCTGTGCGCGGATAATTTGTTTTATTCTGTGAGCTATTATTGTACTTTGTGGAACTACAGAGCCCAGCCAGGCGTGGGTGTAAGAGCATTTTGGCACTTGTGGTTGTACAAGTGAAAACATGCCCTGGGTGCCATGGGTTACGCTGGTGCTTGTAGTTAGACAAGTAACAACATGCCCACACTATTTCGGCCAACATGGCTGGCTGGGACCTGTAGTTCCACAAATTAAAATGGTGTCCGTTTTGTTTTTTTCATACAAAATTCCCATTTATTACCTTACTACCCACAGCCCAGGGGTAGTAGGAAGAGCCCTAGTGCTATCAGCACTGGGATGGGTGTCCCTAGGTGGGGGGCCCGCTGAACAATATCAGCCCAGCGCTGAACAGTCTGGGGTTGTTTAGTCATTATGGCAGTGGGACCCATGCTGCGTTCCTCCCCCCCCCCCCTGCTATAGTGCCTATCACCCCTGCTGGTTTGCCTAGTGCTGGTTCATTGAAAATAGGGGGGACCCTACGGAAAAATTTTCAAAGATTTTCAAAGAAACAGCAGTAGCCTGCCAGCACTACAGTTAAGACTAAATAGAGAGGGGGCCACATGCTTTGTTTTTAAAAATAGCCCCCCCCCCAAAAAAAAAAAGTTTTTATTGATAAAAAAAATATATAGATAAAGGAATTCCATCAGTAAAGTCACTTTAGTTGAATGAATATTCCTAAAGGTACTGCATTGATCACTTTTTGGAACTAATATATGATTAGATTTTAAAATAGGTAACTTTTATTTGGTTGTATATTGTAATAACAAAACAAAAAAAATTGTAGTGGACACCGCACTGCTTCTCTCTGCATAATAATTTTCACTCAAATATCCAGATGATCCATGTTGATATGTTTGGAGGAAATCTTAGAAAAGAAAAAATTATGTCAGTATCATTCAATTAAGAAAAAAAAAATTAGGTTTGCATTTAATAAAAAAAGTAATAAGGGTCAGCAATATTGTCAAAAGATTTTAGTTATCAATTGACAAATCCAATCACATCACTCCTTTACATATAAATGCAATACAACAACACAATAGTGTAAAATATTTAAAAAAAAATTATACTCACTATGGTTTTTTTTTCAGTTTCTTACCCATTATCAGAAATGGTAGAGAATATCCTCCGTTTGTGACACATATCATTTGGAACCTTTTTGAAATAAAAATGACTTACATGAAAAGAAATCTTCTATAACACGTTGACGGACATGAGTTGCAAGCTCCTCCATCTGACCAACCTCAAGAGAAAGGTCCAAATCCAACAAATATCTGGATCTATATCAACCTCCAATTGGTTTGCAATACAAATATTGTGCAGAATACAACAAGCAATAATTATATCACAAACTTTGGTGGGTGAATATAAAAGCACACCGCCGGACCTGTCTAAACAGCGAAACCGGCTTTTAAGTGCACCAAAGGTTCGTTCTATTACACCCCCGGTACGAATGTGTGCTGCTTGGTACCTTTTTTCTGAGGAAGACACAGGGTTGGTTAAAGGAGTCAGCAACCAGGAACGGTTCCCATATCCAGCGTCGCACTACGCATGTCATACACATTTAACAACCAACAAAAAAAAATTACAATACATTAGCCAGCCTTGTGGAAAGGATCTTGCTTCGAAATTCCGGAACAAGGACGACTGTTGCAAGATGAAAGAGTCATGGGATGAACCTGGGAAACCAACAACAACATTGGTGATTTTTTGGGTAGCATTAAAAACCATCGAAACATTTATGGAATGGAAGTGTTTACGATTACGAAAACTCTCTTTCATTTGGCGAGGAGGTGTAAGGGCAATGTGGGTGCAATCAATTGCACCCAGCACATTGGGCATTTGAGACAAAGCATAAAAGTTAGCTTTGAACTCACGCCACTCATTGGCAGACTGCGGGAAATTAATAAACGTTGCAGTGTGCTTTTTGAGGGCATTTAGGACCTGGAACAGGATCCTAGAAAAAGTGGGTTAGGAAAACCCGGCAATAACTGCCAAGGTGGGCTGAAATGTTCCTGAAGCAAGAAAATGCAATGCACCAAGCAGTTTCGCAAGTCCAGGGACTGAACGGTTACTAGGGTAATGAGGTTCCAGGTCCTGTTTTACAATCTCATACAGATTGTAAATTGCAGAAGAGGATAGGCGATAAAGTCTTCTCACCTCCTACTCGGGCAATCCATCAAGCAAACGCCAGTTGCGGTACAGACGTGGCCTGGGGATTCTAGTCCTACTTGCCACACTTGACAATGCAGCCATTGCCTGTCCACCATTCTCTCCCACAGGCTCTCCCTCTTCCATACTCACATTCACATCACAGACATCTACATTCTCTCCAGCCACTCCCACATTTGCAGCACCTTGCATTTCACCCAAAGCAGTCTCCTCCATACATGCAGCATACATGTACATCCACACTGTGTCCGGGAATGGCTCCATTGAAAATGAGACAATAATTAAAAGGGGTGAATTTGAAACTAAAGTATTTAACTATTTTTTTTAAAAAAGTGTAGGGAAAAGGCCTGTTTGTGCAGGGGAATAATGGACCTATGAGAAGCACTATTTTACTATGATATTAGTTTGGGTGTAAGTGAATAATTTATATGTTAATTTAGGTAATTTTTAGGACAGACAACAAAATACAAAAATACAATACGTGTCCTTAGGAAATCCTGGATAATCCACCAACAAACAGTTCTGTGAAATGCTGGGAAAGATTTGTGTGCACCAAAAAAAACACTGACCCAACAGTAATTTCTCCACAGAGCTTTTCACCACCACTGTACACTCAAGTGTTTTGGAAGGGAAAAAAAATGTCAGTTTATTTAAAATAAAATAGGACTGCACCTCTGATGGTTTTTTTTAAAGGGGAAATTTTGTAAACTTTATTATTTATTTACACTGTATTTTTAAAGAAAAAGTACTCCTTTTTCATTTGAATGTAATTGTAATGAACCTATAAACCTATTTTTTCAGTATAATTTCTATTTTAATCAACTTAAAATTTTTTTTTTTTTTGGAGCAGACCAAGGAGGTGCGAGATGAAACAGCAGCTTTGCCTGTTTTACCAACAGCGTTAAAAAACAATTGAATTGCTTTTAACGCTGAGGGTTCGCATCCACCCTATACTTTTGTATAGAGAAACGCCTGGAGAGCGAGTAGACCGTTCCGTAAAAAAAAAAAAAAATTTGAATTGCGGGAGAAGTTTCCGCGCTCGAAAATGAGAAGAAAAAAGAGTTACCGTGCTTGAAATACACTACTCGCCGACAATTGAATACCCCCCTAAGTGTCTGATTGCGTGAGCGTATGTGACTGTGTTGAGTCTTGGAGTATGAGACGGTCCAGTTTGAACCTGGGTGTGGAGACTACTTGGGCATTCTGTGGCTGGTATCGACAGTCTGCCCTAGGGAGCCCCTGACTCTTTGGTTATATTTGACTGTCACTGACAAGATCGACGGAAAGAAGTGATGGTTTAAAAAAGCCGTACCATGAGTCTGCATTTCTCTTTTGTGATCCAGAGGGCACAAGGAGTAAAGGGATTGTTACATGTTTGTCTTTCCTTATGAATTCTAGTCATATATGTGAGACTGATTTTAAGTGGATAGAAAAATAGACTGCACTGAAGCATCTGTGTCGTTAGTTGTCCTTATAATACTGTTTGCAATAGTCCTAGCATATTGAATAGGAGTAAGAGCAAGAAAAGGGCACACAACTCCTAGCTTATTTCTATAGACTGTGAGATTTAGATACTTTATGAACTGTCAGAATTGTAGTTATGGAGTAATCTTAGTACAGACTACACAGTCAGAAAGATATTTATACTACATTGGTGGAGTAGTAGGGAAATCATATAAAATAGGCACATAAATTTATATGTGTATTTGCTGTCACTTTAAGCTACTAAAAAAGCTTTGAGGAGAAGGTGGGAGAAATATTACAAGATACTAACTTGCTGGCAGACTGTACACTGCAGATTGTTCATGAGTTGCTAAGCATGTGTATGCTGAAATACTGAATATTTGGCATCATGTTAATCCCTTTGCTGTCATTTCATGCCACTGACAAAGGATATAGGGAGGAGGTGGATAGATATATTGACAGAAGTCAAATTGTCAGCTCACAGTATAATTTCAGAAGACCCCTTAGATCCCAGATTTTGAACATAGAGTGGGTATAATTTCAGGGGTGCACGCAGGGGGGGTTTCTGAGTCTCCAGAAACCCCCCCTCCCCTCCGCGGATCGTTCGGTCAAAGGCATGTTTTTAAACATGCCAAATATTTTTTCTTTTACAGCACCGCCGCAACGCTTCTGTCACAGCGCTGCGGTGCTGTATATCTCCTGTTCGGGGAGAAGGAGCTGCTGCGCATGCGCGAGCGCAGCAGCTTCTCCCTTGAATACCCGGCATCACTGGCTGGCTTCCCTGGGGCACGGTAGGGCTATTTCAAGTGATATAGCAAATATTAAATAATAAAAGAGCTGCAGATACTGGCCACAATGAATCTGATGTAGTATATTTTATTAAAAGACCAAAGACTCCATTTCTGGGCAGCCTGCAGGGTATGCAGAGCTGTGTTATTGTATATAAATATTGTATTATAGGATTAAAAAAGTAGAGGATTCCTCTACTTTTTTAATCCTACAATACAATATTTATATATAATCAAAAAGCTACATTAGATTGATTGTGGCCAGTATCTTATCTCATCCTGTAACCCAATAACAAATCTATATAAATATATATATATATAAACATATATATATATATATATATATATATATATATATATATATATATATATATATATATAACACCTTAAGTAGCTTGATTTGACTAGAATGCATGATACTCATGCATTCTAGTCAAATCAAGCTACTTAAGGTGTTAAAAAGGTTCTTGTCATGCATTTGGGCCATAGCCCAGGCCTCAACCACCAACCACTCCTCACTGTCACCCCCGGCAACCACCAACCACTCCCAACTGTCACTTCTCCTTCAAGAAATATATATATATATTTTTTAAATCTTTATAAACACTTTTAACAATTAACAAATTAAATTAACAAATTAAAAACATCTTAGTATACCAAATTTCAGCCCTTTCTAAAAAAAAATTTCCACACACACTAACAATTTAGTAGGTCAGTGTATAACTCCGCCCAGCAGGTGGCGCTGCAGCTTGGTTTTATTTTTTCCACACACAGACAGACTAACACACGTCACTAAGCATTTATATTATAGATTTGTGTGTATGTATATATATATATATAAGAAAACAGGGATACTCTGCACTCTCCAAACACATAATTAATGCTATATCAAGTACTGTTCTATATTAAAAACAGGGAATGTTAGTTCCACATATTGCAATATATGTTTAAGCTGACCAACTCACACCAAAGTCTTCCCATTCTGGTCAGTCCTAACATGATCAAATGCTATGCTATTTTATCTGGGCTTAAGGCTTACCTGCACACAGCTTTTAAAGGCAAGTCTTTCCCTAGCACTAGCAGCCATGGGAGACCTGGGACTCACCTGACACAAGTTGGAATTAATTAATGTAAAGAATGGGGTGCAAGAGTCATGGGACTTACATTGTATAAACAAAAACAGACATAGGTCCTCTGCACTCACCATGTACAGACTGGGGTGCAAGAGGGGGTTGCCCACATTGTATAGACAAGAAAACATATATACAGTCCAAACTTGTGTCATGTTATAAATGTTTTTTGTTTGTTTTTGTTGTTCGTTTTTTTTCATGTACATTAGCAATGTTAGTTTTAATGTGTGTTATCAATGCTATTTTGATATGCGGTATCCGTGTTAGTTTTAATGTAGAGTATCATTGCTAGTTTTAATGTGTGTTATCAATGCTATTTTGATGTGCGGTATCAGTGTTAGTTTTAATGTGGAATATCATTGCTAGTTTTAATGTGTGTTATCAATACTATTTTGATATGCGGTATCAGTGTTAGTTTTAAAGTGAAGTATCATTGCTAGTTTTAATGTGTGTTATCAATGCTATTTTGATGTGCGGTACCATTGCTAGTTTTAATATGGAGTTTTAATACTCATTTTAATGAAGGGTTTAGATTCTTTTAATGTACAGTATTTTAGTGTGTGGTAGGAATGATTTTTTTATGCTTTATTTTGCTTTGTTCCGAATTCAACTATTTGGAAACCCCCCCTTAAAAATCCTGCGTTTGCCCCTGAATTTATACCTGACTATGGAAATACAGATAGTCACACCTCAGATAAGAATCCTCAGAGTGCCATGGATAAATTTTGCGCTCTATATGGCGAGTGGATTCTGAGGGGATCGGACAAGACTCCACTTGCAAGGGATTATAGATCCAGCTAAATAAAGAGATATGAGTTGTCACCTGAAATATATACAATATAAAGATGTAGAAAAATCAAGTGCATTAGTGGCTTGATGATGCAGAAAGATGGATATATGAACTAGAATTAGATGAAATAAAAAAACAGATGAGCACCATGAGCTTTGCATCAAGAGTAATGGTCACAACCAAATACACATAATTCAACTCTAAGAAATAAAACATCTAGGACCTGATTCATTAAGGAAAGTTAAGTAAAAAATTGAGCAAGTAGTCTCCTGGACAAAACCATGTTACAATGCAAGGGGTGCAAATGAGTTTTCTATTTTGCACATAAGTTAAATACTGTCTGTTTTTTCATGTAGCACACAAATATCAACTTTACATTCCAGTGTAAAAATAAGCTATCAAGTATTTGTGTGCTGCATGAAAAAACAGACAAAGTTTAACTTATGTGCAAAATAGAAGACTAATTTGCACCCCTTGCATTGCAACATGGTTTTATCCAGGATATTTAGAAACAATTAATGACCCAGACAGAAGGTTTAAATTTTGTGAATAGCATTATGTTGTGTGATTGAAGTAAACAGTTTGATTAATGAAAGTCATAGGGGCATATTGAATTTGGTACGGGCCCCGCGGCTACGTGCCGGAACGGACCATGTCGGTAATCCACAGTACCACAACACTGCAGATTTATGTTCACATCCCATAGGGTTGCGAACGGAAATCCGCGATGTTGCGCTACCGTATTGACACTCTTACATGCGTATTGACAGACTTACATGTGCAGACATTTTTGAATATGCCCAATATAATCTGTGATCTGTGAGATGTAAGCAAGTAAATTGTGTCCTGTGGATGTGTGTGTATACGGACGACAAATTATACTATATCTTACTGTCTTGCTCCAGCCATGTGAAGAAAGAACTGTGATTTGTCTGTTTCTGTATTACTGCGTGTGAGCAAGATAGGGAGGATAGACTGTTCCCCTCCCTTCTCTGTATAAAATATTTCAGTGTGTTGAGAGAGGAAGAGGGGCTATGAGCAGCGAGGGAAGCTGCAAATCTCTCTTCCTCTATCTATACAGTGTGAAAGAAATCTTTGGGGAAAAAAACTACATTAGCATTATGATAAAAAAAAAGTTATTCAAGTATGCTTCAATAATTCAAAAGTAATTAAAATGTCCCTGGAGTGGTAACAACACATTGAAGCTGATCGGTATTTAATTTAATTTAATAAGTAATTTATTTGTTGATGTTAGTATGTTATTTATTGGTATTACAAATTTAATGTTTGTCCTCTTAAATATACTCCCCATTTGCACTAATACATCGCTGTAGTCTTGTTTTCCACTGGTCGAAGGCATGGAGCAAATCAATTTCTGTCACGTGTTTCAACATATCTGCCGTTTTCTTCTTTACAGCATCAACTGACTCAAAATGTGTCCCTTTAAGCACTGATTTAATTTTTGGGAAAAGATAAAAATCACAAGGTGCTAAATCAGTCTCATCACAAGTGATTACTTTATGAAACAGGTTTGGATCTGTGTCAAGTTGCTACAGAATGTCAACACAACATTCCTTGCAACATTCTTTTTGCTCTGGTGTGAGAACCCTTGGGACCATCTTTGCACAAACTTTGGTCATGTTAAGATCCTCACGCAAAATTTTCCATACGGTGTCTTTGTCAATGTTCACGGATTCAGCTATCATTTGAACACCGAGTCAGCGGTCTTTTTGAACAATCTGACAGATTTTTTTCTACATTTTCTTTGGTTCTTGAAGTGCAAGGTCGCCCAGGGCGTTCATCATTTTCGACATTCTCACATCCCTCTGTAAATCTTTTGTGCCACTCAAGCACACATGCACGAGACAGGCAGTCATTCCCATAGACCGTAGTAAGCATTTGAAAACATTCTGTTGGTGTTTTGTGCAATTTTACTAAAAATTTCAAATTGACACTTTGTTCAACTTTTAAACTTAGCATTTTTCGGCACTCTACAGAAAACACAACCAAACTAATTTGTGACTCACAATCAACTGAACGTCATAGAGTGTTGCAGTTTGTCATGCAGGTTCAAGGTTACTACAAATGCAGTTATAACTGGTTCTGACTGCTTTGTTTACTAGGTGGAATCACAGTCTTGTTATTTAATAGACAAACCTCATATGTAGGTAATGTTGCTGTATGAGATAGAGATTACTTCAGCATACCAATCATGGTATACTATAGTTCCGAACTGCTATATATTGCAACTTCAATCTTGATAATGCATATTTGTTTGTTGTCAATTTATGCATTTTTTTCTCTATTTCCATAGATAAAGGGAGTAAAGACTTATATGTTTTCCTCTACAGGCATTTGCATTTTGTTTAAGCCAAACTTTTTAGATGATTCATCAATAGTCTAGCATTTATTTTAATCAAAATACAACTGTGTTACCCTGTCTTTCAAAGGTGGTTTAATTCTGATTCTATATGTTGATAACCTTCTTATTTGTTCATCTAATTTTGAAATTTCTTTTACAGATACTCAATAACTGTTCACATACCTTGGAGGCTACCAGAGAATGAGTTTCTGTGACAGGATGGACCACCTATGCCACCCTGTCTGTTGCTGCTGGGAACCGGCTGGACTTCCTGTGCTACCGTTCCCTTTCTTTATCCCAAATGCGCCCTCTAACCGCAGTAGGAGGGGCTTAAGCTGCTGCCACCACTGGACATCCAGAACCGCGTTACTTCTGGGCAACTATCGCTGTTAGTGTACCCCGTTACTGGTGTACCCCTGACCTTTTTCTGTGGATCAGAGTTGCTGTGGTTGGATCCCCAGTGGCCTATCGCACTGGCCAGAGCTGCTGGGTAGCGGGCAGCGGTGGTACCAGAAAGCTGGGTCAAAATCTCAGAACAGTCTGGAACGGATTAGAGTTGGGTCTAATCTGTAGGTCACAGGAATTTCAGCATTGAAGAAGTTGTCAAGCAGGTCTTTGAAGCAAGTAATGTTTATTTAGCTCCAGTAGTCCTAACAAGGACAGATCACACTGGTTGAAGGTACCAGTGATCAATAGGTCAGAAGAAACAAAAATGATATATTTCAGTGTACAAGGGCTCTCTTTTTATTCAGTTTTAGAGACTAGTCTGGGCAGGGGGTAAGTCAGCCCCCTGATCAGATAGTTCCGCACAGTTTGCAATATTTCATTCAAAGATTAACATCAGGATGTGAGATGTTCTTTAAACATGGATTTTAAATGCATTTTATATTTAAAAATAAAATTTGCAGTAATCTGTGATATCCTAAATCACATTGATCAGAGATTTCTTTTCACTGTAACCAGGATACAGGTACCGACTCCCTGCTGGGCCTTCAGGCCAGAGCAGGCATTTGACACTTCACATGAAAAGACTTAGTTAGTATTTCCTACGATCAGCAAAACAAACTCCCTTCCCAGACTTCCCACTTGCAACCTAACTTAACCAACTAACACACAATGTGGCACCCAAAATTAAAAGAACATAAATATTAGGGGAAATGTCCCGTAAAGTCTAGCATAAGTCCATAATAAATAACAGTATAAAATCAGTGCCCACACCAAATAAACTAAAACAAAACAAATATAATACATTATTTCAAACCCCATCAAACCACCCAAAGAAAAACTTCAAACCACCCCAACCACCAAAAATCACAACAAACTTTCAAAATGTTCTTAAGCAAAGAAGAAATAAACTGAACATTTAGATGTATGCAAAGCCATATATAAAAATACCAGTAATTATTCACTCAAAATCTGTAGAGGTGAAAAGATAGACAGCCACAGGTGGGAAGACGTACCGGACCTGAGTCCCTTACGGAGGCCTCTGACCCCGCCAAAGACTGACCCAGTTTGCATTGGTCATCTGGCACTTCTCCATATCCCTTAACTTCCACACCTCGTGGAGAATGTCACCCACCACCACTTCACAGGGAAGGACTTTTTGTCTGATGTAAACCCGACACCTAGCGTTCCAAGTGAAGTATCTATTAACTAAACTAACTAAAAAAAGGGTGCCAAAAACAAAATCCCACCACCTATCCTTGAATGCTCCATAGACCAATTCAGGGTAACTGAGCCTTGAAAGGCAAGGGGTGCCCAAGGACCTGGAAACTCTCCTGTAAAACTTCAGAGGAACTCTACCGGAATTAACCAAGGAAAGACCTTCCGAACACACATCACCCGGGCAGTCTCTTAGTGACAGCTGAACCCAGAAGTGAGAGTGTAGGATTCTCCTCTCCAACTCCTTTCTAGAGGAGTTGTGGACTTCCCCCACCTCCAGGCCCCAGCGCCTTGTCACTTTCAATATAAGAGACGCATAGGTTTGGAGGTACCCATGTCGGACCCGGAAGGTCCTAACCCTGCCACCTTCCATACAAACATTAAGGAAGGGTTGCACCCAGGTTCTGAAGCCACCTACCCATTGAGGAGGAGTCTCTAGAAAGAGACTACTAAGGTGCAACTTTAAAAATGTTGTTAGAAAGAACAGCACTGGGTTAACCATACCCAGGCCACCATCCCTCCTTGATCTGTAGGTCACAGTTCGCTTGATCAGGTTCAGCCTATTTCCACAAAGCAAAATAAAGAAAACTGCATAAACCCTAGACCATAAAGACTGCAGCAAAAGGCACACATAACTAATGTACAGAAACTCCGTGATCAGGTAGGTCTTCACAAGGTCTACTCTTTCCCTCAGAGAAAGCTTCCACTTCCTCCAGCTCTCCACTTTCCGAGAAGCTTGCTCCAGTCTCATCTCCCAATTTTGCTCTTATCTCTATTTGCTCTTATCCTGGTTTACTTTCGAGCCACTGGCCTTGGAGTACCTGCAAACCAGGGTTGCTACCTCCATTGCTTCTGCAGGACTCGACAAATCGACAGTGATATTGTCTGCGTAGGCCACCACCTTCAGAGAACACTCTGGACCCAACAACACTCCTCCTATCGAGCCGCCTTAAATCCTTCGAATGAAAGGATCTATTGCCAACACATACAAGAGGGGGCTCGGGGGCAAATCTGCTTTACTCCAGAGTTAACCACAAAGGACGGACCTACTCAACCATTCACAAGAGGGAATCTCTCGCCTGTTTGTAAATAATACGAAGCCAATTCACCACCCGCACTGGAAGACCATACCTCAAAATTAGAGCCCATAGGTCCTCATGATCCACGCTTTCAAAAGCCTTCGACTGATCAAGGGATAAAAGGTACTTTCCCCACTTCTCAGCCCGACACCGCTCAATGGCCTCCCGGACCGCCAGGACAGCACTTAAGGTACCTAGGCCCTTCATAGTGCAGTGCTGTGAGGGGAAAGCATTTGACTGGAAATCTGCATCTATCTATTAAAGCACCTTTGCCAGATTCTTTCTGTTGGTATTTAGAAGGGCTATGGGGCACCAGCTCTCAATATGCATCTGATCCTTTCCTTTGGAAAACAGAATAAGGGCAGAAACCCTCATGGAAGGAGGTAATAAACCTCTCTTCAGGCTCTCATTAAAAACCTCCATGAGTAGTGGAGCCAGAATGTCCACAAAGATCTTAAAGAACTCGGAGGTTAATCCATCCAGGCCTGGAGATTTCTATTTAGACAACTTGTCTATGGCCATTCTGACTTCATCCACCGTTATCTCGCTGCCCAAAGACTCAAGCGAACTGCTCAGATCCTCAAGACCAGATGTTTCCTTCAGAAATTGGTCCATCTTCTCTCTGTTTAGTGATTTCTCAGATAAGAGGTCAGAGTAAAAAGACTGCACAACACCAAGGATGCCCTTCTTATTCTTTCTTAGAACACCCTCAGCATCATACAGGTCCCTCACCTCTTTCATATCTACTGACTTCCTACAGTTCAGGTAAGGGTCGGGCAAGTGGTACTTCCCATAGTCCCTCTACAAAACCCAAGAAGCATATCGGTCATATTGCACCTCCTTCATCTGAGCCTTCACTCTGGAGAATTCCCCAATCTCACTGCTCAGAGATCAGGAATCCAAGTTTCCATGTCATAGGTATTTTCTCTTAGCAAGTTGTTTCTAGCTACCAGGTTATGGAAGAAACACCAGTCCTCTTTTTAAATACCTCCCACCACTCTGACCTATTCCAACCTGCCTCTAAAAGTGTCTCCTGGGTTTCAAAAAAGTCCTTAAAGGATTGTCTTATCTCCTCCCTCTAGGAACTTAGAGTTGAGGCGCCAAAGGCCCCTGCCTTTGTGAAGAGTCTCTGAGGCATTCAAGGTTACACTGAGATAAATGTGGTCAGAGAACTCTACTGGCTTTAGCTCTGGAGCCAAAGTTTTCAAGCTCTCCTTAACAAAAAAACCTGTCTATCCTAGACCTCCAGTTACATCTATAGTAAGTGAAACCTGTGAGGTCTGGGAATGGCGAACATGCACATCCACCAGACCCGCCCGCCTGTTTCGTCATACTAACTAGAAAAATGGAATCATTGCCCAGAGAAGCCATTGAACCTTCCCTGTCTTTGGTCCTAATAATAGTGTTAAAGTCGCCACCAAAGACTATCTGCCGGGCTGAAAAAAGATATGGCTTCATCTCCCTGTAAAGACACTTCCCTTCCCATTTGGTTTGTGGACCATAGATATTGATAAATCTCAGGTCGTGTCCTCTCAGATTGACATCCAAAATCATACATCTACCTACTTGGAGTTCTATAACTCGTTGGACAGTTATCGTATCAGTAAAAAAGACTGCCACCCCACCGTATGGCCGCAAGAGACCAGTATGAAGGTCGATGCCTCCACTCTCTCTTAGCCTTATGCAGGTCAGCTAAGTGACCTATTCTGGTCTTCAAAAAAAAAAATCAGCCTCAACTGTGCTTAAAAAATCAAAGGCCATGTAGCGAGCACGTTTGGACAATATGGATGCCACATTAATGGTGGCAAACTTTATAGGTTGGGAAGCCATCCTTCTGAGTTATAGAAAGTAGGACCCTGCTTACTTCTTCTTTACTTGTTTGATGGAATTGTCATCTGAGGAACCCCATCTTTTCACACTAACATCAGGTGGAATGTTATCACTTTCTGACAGCACAACATCCTCCCCTTCCTCTTCACCACCACCTCACCCACAGAAGTCATACCAACCCCTGGTACCACATTATTACCCACTACCAACTTGCTTTTTACAGAAACCAGGTTAGTACTGAACAAAGATGGAGAAAATGTGAGAAGTTCCAGGATCCGGGGGATGGGGAACCAAGGGAATGGGAGGGTCCAAAGAGACTTCCACTGCAGGAACTAACAAACTAGGGTCAACCTTGGAAGGAAGGGGACCTGGGGAACTAGTGGATTCAAGGGCAGGGGAAAGAGAAAGGGAATAGCGACCAGTATTACCTATAAGGCTAATACTAGCTTTGGGGTCTGTCAATGCTTTAAGTAGATCTCTCCCTGCATTACTGATTACAGAATCCGCCACTCTGTTCTTTCTCTTATCCTTTGGATTTATATACAAGACATTTGGATCACAAGGTACTAAGGACTTTTGCTTCTTTTTACGTTTGTTTATCTTGGGTTTCAGGACTAAGCTACCATCTTCTTCCCTAATGACCTCCCCTTCTGATTCTTCATCACTGGAGAATACTAAGAACCTGTTAGCCAGCCCTACCCTACCTGTGCTCTTTTTCTATCACCTCTTTTTTTGCGCAACAAACTGCTTCCGCTCCTGCACCTTAGGTTGCTGATTTACCAATGGAACCGGATCAGGCACAGAAAGAACAGAATCAGGTGCTTCAGATCTATCTATTACCATCTCAATCTTCTTCGCAACCCAGACCAGTTCACTGTCTGGGACCTCATTGTGGAAAACCCGGGGACACCGGCTAAAAGGGTGGCCTTCCAAAGCACACAGATTACACCTAATGATGTTACACGACCTTGCCTTGTGCCCCGGACCCCACAATGGACACACTTAGTCACCGGACAGTTCATGCTAAGGTGAAGGACGTCACCACATCGATGGCACGTCCTAAACTGGCCAGGATAGAAACATTGAATGTGATCTCGACCGATAAAGGCCGAGGATGGAATATGCTCCTTAGTTTCACTGTGGCAGACTACCAGCAACCCCAGACATGCTAGCTCGGGTCCGGAACTTTTACCAAAGATGTCATAATATCTGCATACCTCCTTAGCCAAAAATTCAAATCTGCAATGGGTATGGACTCATTTCTTACTAATATAGTTACTTTAACCCTTTCTTGTCTGGTAATCGGTAGTGCCCTAAAATTACACCAAGGATCAGAATCTTTACAATTCGGCCACTTAAGCCAAAAAGCTTGTAACCCATGATATGTTTGAAAGCCAACATCGTATTCTGGAGACCTCGAGGGGTCTATACAAGCAAAGAGGTCTTCTGCTCTGAACCCAAAACTATCAAATAAAGAATTCAGAAACTCAGGTCTCGCTGGTGGAGGTGAATCTTTACACATAAACCTTAACTGCACCACATTTTTTCTTTTAAAAGGTTGGCCAGACACCACACCTGGTTGGGGACCACCTATCCTTCCTCCTGCCTGACCTGTCACAACACTAGCATAAGTAGATATACTAGGTGTAGAAATTGAAAGTACAACATTCTTATCCTTATCCTGCTCTGCTGATCTCACCACAGGTAATTTAATACCAGAACCTTCACCAGCATTACTCTGCCGAATTAATTGTATATTTTTATCATCCATACCTTTAAATGAAAACATATTTGGCATGCTCTTGGCTGCAGTTTTTTTTTTTTTAAATTCTTTATTTTGAATGGTCAAACAGGAAAAGGTATATATAATACGAAGTCAAAAGTTTACAAAGTATACATAGAAGGGCGTTAACATTGTAATGTAGTCTAAAGAAAAAGTTTTTTTTGACAACATGAGAGATACATTGACCATATTTTCCTTTTATACTTCTGTATAAATGTAAGATACAGCAATGGAAAAAGTAGAATGGAAGGGGGAGGGGTGAAGGAGAATTAGGAGGGAAGGGAAAGGGAAGACCACAAAGGTTGATGCATGAGTGTAATCGGAAAGGAGGTGAGATTATGAATGTTAGAGGGCCAGGGGATGGTGGGACGGGGACCGAATCCTGCCCGCCGCACATGGGTCACAACGGAGTCATTAAGGGCCAGAGGGGAACGAGCGTGCTGCGAACTGCCAAGGAGCCCACACTTGGTTGAAAGCGTAACCTCTATCATGTAAATAGTACGTAATTTCTTCCATGGCTGCTACGTGCCAGATTTGCTTTTTAAGGGCAGAGAGAGATGGAGAAGAGGTACGTTTCCAATTAAGGGCTATAAGGGATTTAGCGGCTGTGAGGATATGTGCAATTAGTTTTCTAGAAAATTTATCAAGGTCTGGGGGGGGGATAACATAGGAGGAAGATCCAGGGGTCTTTCGCCACGGGAGCCTCAAATAGAGTGTTGATAAAGCCATGGATCGCGTCCCAGAAGGGGGTGATAACTGGGCAAGTCCACCAGATGTGTAGCATTGATCCCCTGTGGCCACAGCTCCGCCAGCAGTCGGGTGACGAGGAGGGGAACATTGCGTGGAGACGGGTAGGGGTATAATACCAGCGATAATAGATTTTATAGGATGTCTCTTTTAGTTTAGCCGATATGGAGCTCTTAGCTATCCCCAGTCTCATGTCCTCCCAGGCCTCCTCATCTGGGGGGGGGCCCAAGTCCCTCTCCCAGTCAGCTTCATGTGAGAGTTGTGGATGGATAGTGGATTCAAGAAAGATATTATAAAGTTGTGATATCATACCCCTATCTATAGGGTGAAGTTTGCAAAGATTTTCGAATGGGGTAAGGGGACGTAGTAGAAATTTGGGTGGTAGGGAACGTAAAAAGTGGGTAATTTGGAAGAACTCGAAAGGGTTAAGCACTCGAGCTGGGGGGGGGAGGTTGGAGTTCTGCTAGCGGAAGCCACTGGCCTTGTTTAGAGAAATCTGATGGAAATTTGAGCCCAGCTTGAGTCCAATGGCGGTGTCGTACCTTGGAGAGGCCAGGAGGAAATATAGGGTTAAACCAAATGGGAGTCAGGGGGGAAAGGGCAGATGTGAGTTTCAATTTGAAGGAGTGAGAATCCCAAATCTTGATATCAAATTTAGTGGTAGGAAGTAATTTGGAAGGAGGGGGACGGTGTATAGGGGATAGACCCCATAATGAGGTGAAATCAGGGAGAGATAAATGTGCCGCCTCTAGGTCAAGCCATGAGGTGGAACCTGAGGGGGCGTATGAAGCAACAATTTGTGAGAAATGGGAAGCCAGATAATATAACTTAATATCAGGTAGTCCCCTGCCTCCACTAGAGATGGGTTTTTTGAGAATGTTGAGCGAGACCCTTGGGGGCCTGTGATTCCAAATAAAACGTGTCAGAGCTTTCTGGATATTGGATAGGAGGATGGCAGGGACAGCAACTGGTAGAGTTTGGAAGAGATATAACCATTTGGGTATGATATTCATTTTAACTGCTATGATCCTACCCAGCCATGAGATGATGAGACGGTTCCAGGATGCCAAATCGGATTGTGTTTTGGAAAATAGAGGTGGGAAGTTTTCCTGATAGAGGAGGTCATAACGAGATGTAAGATAGATTCCCAAATATTTTATTTTCCTGGTCTGCCATTTGAATTTGAAAAAGGATCGTAACAGTTCGGCCTCCTGAGGGGGGACATGAAGCAGCATGGCCTCTGATTTTGTATAGTTTATTTTGTAATTCGATATCTCACTGTAGGTCTGGAGAATCTTAAAGAGGTTGGGGAGGGAGATGGTCGGTTGAGAAAGTGATAGCAGGACATCGTCCGCAAAAAGTGAAACCTTAGAGTTGATGTCCCCCACCTGCACGCCCGAAACGTTAGGATTAGATCGAATTTGGGAGGCCAATGGTTCAATTACTAGAGCGAAAATAAGGGGAGAGAGGGGGCAACCTTGTCTCGTACCGTTTTGGATGGATAACGAATTTGAAGGTGTGCCGTTGATCAGGACTTTAGCCGAGGGCAAGGAATACAGTGCCAGGACGCCGGTGAGAAAATCACCAGTGAAGCCAAAGGCCTCGAGAGCTGCTCTCATAAAACCCCAGGAGATCCTATCAAATGCTTTTTCAGCATCCAGAGAGAGAAGAATAGTGGGGGATCTCCTGGTGTTTGCAATGTGGATGACATCAATGGCTCTCCTGGTGTTATCTCTCGCCTGGCGCCCCGGAATGAAACCCACCTGGTCATAGTGGATCAATGATGGGAGAAATTCATTCAGGCGATTTGCCAGAATTTTAGCGTATATCTTCAGGTCCAGGTTGAGGAGGGAAATGGGTCTGTAGCTGGCGCAGTGGAGTGGGTCCTTTCCATCTTTTGGGATGACTACAATTCTGGCTTCGAGCATTTCAGGTGGGAAGGGGGTCCCTTGAAGGGCACCATTGTACAGAGAGTGCAGGTGGGGAGCAAGCAAGCACAAAAATTTCTTGTAATAGGATGCTGTAAAACCATCGGGGCCTGGGGATTTGCCACTTTTTTGTGACTTAATAGCGAGTTGGATTTCCTCTATTGAGATTTCTTCATTAAGCTGTTGAAGGGCTTGAGGGGATAGCTTAGGGAGTTTAGATGCAGCAAGGAAGTCTGAGATCAGTGTTGCGTTGGAGTGTTGTGAGGAGGGGGGTGGGCCTGTGAGGTTATAGAGGGCGGAATAGTATTGTTGGAAAGCCTCTCTAATAGCGGTGGGGTCGTGGTGAAGTTGGTTGTTGGAATCCCGGATTGCTATAATGTTTTTGTGGGTCCTGGCTGAGCGAAGCCGTGCCGCTAGGATTTTGTCCGCCTTGTCTCCCTTTTCATAAAAGGATTGACGGAGCCATTTAAGGCGTTTGGCTACTTGTTTGGAAAAAAGGAGATCAAGTTGGGCCTTGGTCTCGCGGAGGGCTAGTAAAGTGGCAGGGTCTGGAGTGGTTTTGTGTTGGGTTTCTAGGGATTGAAGTTTGAGGGATAGATCGTTAGTCAAGGTGAAAGTTTCTTTTTTCTTCCTAGAGGCAATGCTGATTAAGTGTCCCCTCAGGACTGCCTTATGTGCCGTCCAAAGAGTAGTCCTAGAGATCTCTGGGGTGTCGTTGAGTTCGAAGAATTCTTCGAGGCGAGCCCCGAGCTGGGAGAGTATATCCACGTTGTGTAATAGAGAATCATTGAGGCGCCACGTCATGGGGCGGGGGCGGTTTGAGAAGCCGCAGAGGTCTATAGAAATTGGAGAGTGGTCAGACCAGATTATCGGATGTATTTGAGCCGTCTGGAGTCTCAATGCTAAATCATGGCTGAGCAGGATCATGTCTATTCGTGAATAAGAATGATGGGGTGGAGAGTAATATGTATAATCACGCGCAGTCGGTTCTTTCACTCTCCAGGAGTCGTAAAGAAGCTGGGATTTCATGAGACTGAGGAGCGACTTGGAGGATGTTGGGTCCGAAGCGGAAGAGGGTGCGGCCACAGGGGTGGAACGGTCCAAGGAGTTATTCAAGACAGTATTAAAGTCTCCCGCTACGATAAGGTCTCCCTGACGCAGGCGGGACACTAAGACATCTAGTTTTGAGAAAAAGCGGTTCTGGTGTTGATTGGGAGCATATACATTAACCAGGGTGTAGAGTTTATTATTAATTCTGCCTACTAAGACAAGGTACATACCCTCTTTGTCTGCTAGGGAATCAATGGGTTCGAAGGTGAGATGGCGGGCAAATAAGATTGTAACTCCCTGTTTTTTAGATGTGTGATCACATGCATGGTGTGTATCAGGATATGCTTTTGAACGGAGTTCGGGGTGGGAATTGTGTTGGAAGTGTGTTTCTTGAAGGAAAATTATATCGCCCGAATAGAGTTTGAGGGTAGTGAAAAGCTTACCCCTTTTCTGAGGGCTGTTCAGCCCTTTAACATTAAATGAGAGGACTCTAAGACCCATGTGCAGCGAGGAGGTAAGAAATCAGGAGATGGTTTGGTGCAATGCGGCTGGTGGGTGAATGTTTCATGTGGTCAGTTGGAAGAAGGGAAAGGTTAGTAATGGGGAGAGGGGGGGAAAGGGTAGGAAGTGGGTCACATGGCAAAGTAGGCCGGGACCAGTGGTGCCGACATCGGGAGGGGTTACTATGTGTTGGGGGAGCACATAGGTCAGCAAAGGAGCTAAGAGCTCCAGGGGAACGTGGCGAGGCATCCAGTAGACGCATCGCGCAGACCGTAGAGAACGGGTCAGGGGGGTGTCTCCCCTTGGGGAACCTGAGATAGAGACATTGGAACTGGATTAAATGTGGGTATTGGGCGAAGCAACCTGGGAGGGAGGTAGGGATAATGAAATTGTATAGTATTATAAGGGGTGGGAGTTGAGGTGAAGTATAGGAGGGGGGTGGTCAAGAGTGTGGGAGGCAGAGGTCAAAGGTATGGCGAGGGGTAGGAGTATGGAGCAAAACATAACAATGTAAGTAAACATTTTAACATTAAGCATGGTAGAGTAGCATCAAGTGGTATTGCAGTAAAGTACTAGAACCATATAACGATACATTTTACAATTGCTCCTGGTAAAGTGGTATCAATTGATAATGCAGTAAAACAAAGATTAGTAAGTAATTGGGTGGTCTCATGTAGCAGCCCCCATTCAAAGCAGGTCAGGTATGTAAATAACGCAGGAGGATTAGACAAATGAAAACGTGGGCAATCAGAAGGCACGTGTGGTGAGGGTCTGCAACACAGGAGCACATAGCAAAGATGCTAAAAAACGGTACTAGTAACGGACATAATGCAGAACAGCTTGAGGGACTCCAGGTCCCACCGCCCCGTCCCTCACAGGAGGAGAAGGGCCAATAGGAGCCAGGGCCCGCCAGTTAACGCTAGATTAGACTAACATACCTATATAATGATATAGGAAGTAACATATAAAACAATAAGAGGTAAATATCATAGAATAAAGTAGTGTTCCTGTGTGAACCTCTCAAAATGGGGGGGAGGGGGACCTCACCGGAAGCGAAGACCCCGAGCTATACATAGGCTCTCTCCAACGTGCAGCACCTAGGCTGGACATCAGGGAGAGAAAAAGAACACATAGTGTAGAAAAAAGAACAACAAAACCTGATAAGGGTAATCAAGTCCCGGAAGCTTCGTTAGGCGGTGGTGATGATGGCGGTACGGTGGTCCATTCAGTGTTGGGAGTTTGACGTGGCGAAGGTTTTGCTGTTCTCTCAGGAAGAGAGGATGATTCGGATATGGCTGGAAGACCAGTAGTGATTCCAAGTTTCGGAAGCAGGGATTGGGCTTCAGAGAGAGTTCTGGCCATAAGCATTGAGCCCTGATGCCATATCAGGATGCGAAAGGGGAATCCCCAGCGATATTTAATTTGTCGTTGGCGGAGAAGTGTGGTGATAGGCTTAAAGTCTCTTCTTTTGGCTAGGGTGAGTGGGGAGAGATCTTGGAAGATTTGAAGGTTAGCGTTGTCAAAGGTGATAGATTGAAGGCGGCGGACTTCTCTCATGACGTCTTCTTTCGCCGTAAAGTAGTGCACTCTAAGGATGACGTCCCTGGGTTGGGATGGATTCTGGGAGCGGGGTCTCAGTGCTCGATGGGCTCTATCTAGGAGAAGGAGCTCCTCGGGAGTCGAAGGTGATAGCTGGGTGAAAAGTTTCTTGAGATAAAGGTCCAAGTGAGCGGGTTCAACCTGTTCCGGGATTCCGCGGATTCTCAGATTGTTGCGTCGTGCTCTATTGTCTTGGTCCTCCTGCCCTTCCTGAAGTTGCACAATATCTTGGCGGATTTGGTTGAGATCCGTTTCATGTGATTGTTGATAAGTTACTACTTCTTCCACTCTGTGTTCAAGATGATCTGTTCTATCACCTATGTCAGCAATGTCTGCTTTTAGTGAGTGGAGGGCTTGGACCGATGCTTTGACATCCTTCAGTTCTTTGAGGAGGGATAGGAAATCTTGGCGAGTCATAGGAGAGCAATCCTCAGTGTCCGGATCCGAATCAGAGTGTTCGCTGGATCTGGCCGGAGTTTTCTGTTTGGAGAGATAAGGAAGGAGATCGCCTCCCAGCGGTTTTTTACCTCCTCTGGGCATCGTGGTAGAATAGGAGGGAAACCAGTTGAAGAAATGGTGGGTTAGGAGGTTTGGTTGCTTCGTTACATATGGTTCAGGGCCCAGGGGAGTAGAAGGGCATAATCAGCACCCAGGCATCCGCACCTCGTAGGGCGGAAGAATTGAAGGGAAACGTGGGAGCTCCAACATTGTGAGGAATTTGACAGCCAAGGCCCCTCTTAGTATGGGAAGTCACCACATAGTACTGGTAGCACACAATATGTGTTAGTAAGTTGAGCTGTGGTTAAAGTGGAAGGGTAAACTTTAGGTTGGTGCTATTATTTCTCTGGTAATGTGCAGAAACTGGAGAGACTTATAGGTATATATGTATTATTCTTTAGGAAATTACAGAATACAATGCCAGGTGTTGGCCACTAGGTGGCAGCACTGGTTTTGAAAAGTGCAGATAGTCAGGCAATTTGATTGTGTAGATCTGGTTGATCTGAGTAGTATAGTGACAGTGGATATTTATGACCCTCCGGACCCTTATCCTCAGCAGGGGGTCTTACAGAATTGTGGGGTAGCCAGCCTCAGAGAGGGTCATTTCTGCATTTGGTGAAGAGGAGATTCTCAAATCTACAGAATTTGGGGACAGAGGTTAAGCTGCTGGAAGGATCTTCTTTACACAGTACAAGAGTGTGCTGTTTTGTCAGTGATCCAGGCAGAAGGAGGGAGCAGTCACTCACCACTTATTGGAGGCACTTATTGGAGGGCAGGGGGAGATCAATTTTGCGGCAGCAACTCAGGAGCAGGTCCCAGATTGATTGTGGACGTCCAGGCTGCACAGCCCCGCCGGGCGCTTCAGAGGGGATCCTAGATCCAGAGGAGAAGGAGGCTGACACGGTAATACAGGGGTCCTGAAGGAGGAAACGCTCCCGCGACAAGATGGCGTCCGCGGGGACCGGGAAAATCGAGGCCCCGGCTTTTCAGCGCGGTTTAGGCCTCAGAGGTGCTGGATGGCCTGGGAGCACGGTGGGCGTCTCGTGAGTGGAGCGGAGCACAGCGGGTAACTCCGGTAAGTAGCGGGAACCGGGAAGGTGGGGTTGTGGCTGGTGGAAAGGCTTATAAGGTGCCCAATTAGGAGGTTTTCCCCGGAGCTCCAAATCCGCGCGGCCGTCCGATATGGCTGACAGGCCACGCCCCTTGGCTGCAGTTTTTATGGCAACTATAGCTGCACGGGACCTCTCCAAGACTTTAATGGGACTGAAAACAGAATCTAAAATAACTGCTTGTGTTTCTGACAAAGTGGTTTTATCTAATAAACATTCTTTACCTGGGGCTGACTGCGGACACATTACTTTAGATTTTCACTCATTACTGCCGCTATCTCCAACTGGAAGTAACGTATCAGAGCAACCGGAAATAGCTTCTCCGTCCCGAGACACACTCCCCACAGCTAGCGAAACACTGCTCCAACATTTAAAAGGGAATATTCTAGAAGTATTGGTCCTGTAAGCCCTGAGTTAGTAAGGAGTATATGAGGCAGTTAGCAATGCACTACCCATAGTCTAATAATATGAATCACAGATTTTATATGCAGCATATTTGAGTTCAAACAACTGTTGCAGGAGGGACTCTTTCCGCGACCACCAGTTCCACGTTTTTTTCATTAGGTATGAGCATTTTGGAAATAAAAGAAAAATGTTGTCCGGCGCTCAGAAACAAACAGAATTTAAAAATCACTGTGTCAGCATAAACATAAAGGAGAATTTTGTGCACAATATAGCTATGTTGGGGTTAAGCTCACCTGCCGGACGTCAAGGCATCTCCTGTAGGTGAGTCCCTAAGCTAGTGATACAAATTTACATTCAGGGTGTTCCATTTAAAACCTTCCCCTGAACCTCCATCTTATAAAGCCTGCAGCACCTTTGTAGGGAGTGGTCAACTCCCAAAAAACTAGAAAATAGTGAAAGGAAAAAAGGGCGCTTCTTTAAATTAATGAAATGTGTACAAGTGTATAAAATCATTTGAAACGGCAGCCAAGGACAAATAGGACCAATGTGCAAGTGCAAATAAAAGAAAAATGTTGTCCGGCGCTCAGAAACAAACAGAATTTAAAAATCACTGTGTCAGCATAAACATAAAGGAGAATTTTGTGCACAATATAGCTATATTGGGGTTAAGCTCACCTGCCGGACGTCAAGGCATCTCCTGTAGGTGAGTCCCTAAGCTAGTGATACAAATTTACATTCAGGGTGTTCCATTTAAAACCTTCCCCTGAACCTCCATCTTATAAAGCCTGCAGCACCTTTGTAGGGAGTGGTCAACTCCCAAAAAACTAAAAAATAGTGAAAGAAAAAAAGGGCGCTTCTTTAAATTAATAAAAAATGTGTACAAGTGTATAAAATCATTTGAAACGGCAGCCAAGGACAAATAGGACCAATGTGCAAGTGCAAATAAAAGAAAAATGTTGTCCGGCGCTCAGAAACAAACAGAATTTAAAAATCACTGTGTCAGCATAAACATAAAGGAGAATTTTGTGCACAATATAGCTATATTGGGGTTAAGCATTTTGGAGAGAGATTAATTCATGTCTCCTTAGATCTAGAATATAATATAGACCACACCATTTTGGTTAGACTATTAGGGAACAGCTATACGATTATATTTAGACTTTTTTACTATTATACATAGACCTCTCTCCTATTTTCTCAGTGGCATTTTTACCCATGAATTTATATATGGCAGAAAATTAAACACTGATTACATCAAACAGTATATTGACCACTTTCCAAAGCCTACATGCTGATATATAACCCTTATTTTGGTAATATAGGAGCAAGCTTTAATGTGCACCCAGTTATTTTATATATTCACACTTTTTTTATATTAGTTTGATATCATTTTATATTTCGCTGGCTTTTTTAGAATTTATAATAAAAGTTATATTTTAAATGGATGCTATAAGTCATTACTATAATAATCTAGGAGGGACATTTTGTGCACCTTGTAAACACCTGTATGTTCTTTGCCTTACTTCATAATTGTGTTTAAGGTTGCATCTCAATTAGAAGTGAAAATATAGAGATAATAATTCCCTTCTGATGATAATTATGTAGATTGGATAATTGTCCCATAGTTGGTGCGATAGAAAAACTTTTTCTCTTCTCTACGGAACACTGCATTTGCCAGGGACACACTACACACAGCTGACAGTTCAAATGCTGTTTCTGCTGGATCATTTATTTGGCTTAATATTATTGTCTCTCCTGTACCTTTATCATCCATATTGCAGCTCACCGGGTCGGCAAGAGCTTGCTTATTTCCAGATGAATTTACTATACAGGCTTTGTGCTGGGGATCTTTATCACTTTTCCAAAAATCCTCTGCAAGGTTCTTGGGATCTTTATCTTGATCTTTAATAGCCAGATACTTTCCAAGGGAGTACCCTCATTTTGCCTGCTGGTCACCACTGGAACATTTCGGGTCACCTGTTAAAAAGCAGACTGTACTTTGTCCTATGATTTTTGTGCCTGAACTAGGTCCGGAAGCATGGGAATTCTCCCCCAGAGACCTTCTTTTGAAAACTCAGGCCTAAGCTAGGCCTTAGAAACTGAGGCTTTTCCTTCACCCCTTCCCCACTGGCTTGTCCTCTAACTCTTGGGCCTGGAACAGGGGGACTTTCCTCCATCTCTTTGCAGAGCTGACTTTTGGTTCTTGGGACTGGGTTAGGCCCCAAAGCCTGGGGTCTTGCCTCTGGATCTTTCCCACAACTTTGCCTCCTGGTTTCTGGGCCTGGAGTAGGCCCTGGAGCCTGGGGACTCCCCTCCTCCTCTTCCCCAGGATCCTTCATGGTTCCCTCGGCACAATCCCAGGGGTCACTGGAGCACAGAGCTTGCTTTGGCACAACCTGTCTCTGCAGCAGCTGAATCTAGAATGAGGCTGGAAATATTTTTTTTTTAAAACTTGCTACCTAATACATAACACACTAAACCAATTAATGTCCATAAATAGAATAAAAGCATTCCACACAATAGAAAGGGTGCCAGCACCAACATCACCAAAATACAACACCCACAGCAAAGCACATCAAAAACATATTCATATCAATGTACAAACCCACCACCCCACAAAGAACACCCCCAGCATCATACAGACCTCTCACTTCCTTCATATTTACCGAGTTCTTACAGCTCTGGTAAGAGTGGGGCGAGTGGTACTTCCCATAATCCCTCTCCAGAATCAAAGAAGCATACCGGTCATATTGCACCTCTCTCATCTGAGCATTCACTCGGGAGATCTCCCCACTATCTCCCTGTTCAGAAATCAAGAATCCAAGTTTCCTTCTCAATGCTGAATAAGTATTTTCTCTTAACAAGTTATTCTTGGCTACTAGGTTCTTTTTTTAAGCATCTCCCACCACTCAAACCTACTCCATCCAGCCTCCAAAAGTGTCTCCTGGGATTCAAAGAAGTCCCTAAAGGACTGTCTTACCTCCTCCTCCCCTAGGAGTTTAGAATTCAGGTGCCAAAGGCCCCTGCCCTTCTGAAGGGTCTCTGACGCATGTAAGGATACAGAGAGGTAAACGTGATCAGAAAACTTTACCGGCGTGAGCTCTGGAGCCAAGGTTTTCGAGTTCTCCTTAACAAAAACCTGTCTATCCTAGACCTCCAGCTACCTCTATAATAAGTGAAACCCGTGAGGTCTGTGAAATGTCGAATGTGCACATCTACCAGACCTGCCTGCCTGACCATACTAGCTAAAAAAAGGAATCATAGCCCAGAGAAGTCCTTGAACCTCCCCTCTTTAGTCCTAATGATGGTGCTAAAATAACCACCAAAGACTATCTTAAACTGCTCTTAACTTGTTGTATCCCCTACTACCTGGTCCAACTGAGCTGAAACCACAACTGAACCAGACACAGAGGGAGTAAATGGGGGAAGGGCCCTTGGTGCACTAATTTCAACTTCCATTTGCTCTGCTAGCTGAACCAGTTCACTATCTGGTACTTCATGGTTGTTGTGAAATGCCTGGGGACATCTGCTAAATGGATGGCCCACTGCACCACAAAGATTACAACGTATAATCGAACAAGAACCAGCTTCATGTCCCAGACCCCAGCACCGCCCACACTTAATAGTGGGGCAATTCATGCTGAGGTGACGGAAGTCACCGCAGTGATGGCACATCCTCGGCTGCCCAAGTTAAAGCATTGGATGCGATCCCAGCCAATAAAGGCCAAGAATGGAATATGACCTGGGCCAGCCTCCGTGCATCGCAGATGGACTACGGCTGACCACCCGCCACCCCAGACATGACAGCTGGAATTCGGGACTTTTTCTAATGGGGTCACTATATCCGCATATCTATTGAGCCAGAACGCTAGATCTGCTACAGGGATAGATTCGTTACGGACAAGAATTGTAATCTTTACTCTTTCCTGCCGAGTTATGGGAACGACCCTATAGCTCCAAATAAACTATAAGGCCTGCATGGCCCAATACTACTTAACTATTCCTAACTGGCCAGGGCCTTGTGCCCACTACCTGCCCACTATCTACCTACTACCTACTACCTATCCTCCACCACACGCTGCCCCTTCTCCTCATCCACATTGCTGCCCCTCTCCTCCACCACACGCAGCCCCCCTCTCCTCATCCACATTGCAGCCCCCTCTCCTTTTTCAACATTGCTGGCCCCCACTCCACCACACACTGCCCCCCTCTCCTTCACCACACGCTGCCACTTTCTACTCCTCCATACGCTGCCCTCCCCTCTCAACCACCACACGCTTCCCCCATCTCCTCATCCACATTGCTGCCCTCCTCTTCTTTTATAACATTACTGCCCCCTCCCCTCATCCACATTGCTGCCCCCCTCTCCACCACCTCACGCTGCCCCCCTCTCCTCATCCACATTTCTGCCCCCTCTGTTATTTACTTACCTATCTATGACCTTCTTTCCTTCTCGTCTCTCCTTATTTCTTCTTCTCTTCTTCTCTCTGTGTACTGCTCCTCTCTGTGCGCTCCTCACTGACAGTGTCGGGATGTGATGATGTCATGGCTGACACTGTCATTGAGAAGGGAGCAGAGAGGAGGGGGAGGAGGGCGCTGCTGGTTTTTTTTATGCTGGCAACAAAAGAGGATGGCAGGCAGGGGGGAGTGCCCCTAAGTCTTGGCTACCCCCACCTTGTTTACCCTGCTTACTGCGTTCCGCCGGCCCTGAGTTAAAGGATAAGTTTTCAGAAATAATCACTAAAACAGAGTCTGATACTAATTGAGTGTGGTGTGATTGGTTGAATCAAGTAAACTGGTTTATGGGGATTGGTGGGTGGTTCTCAAGTATCCTGCAATCATGACTTCATATAATAATAATGATTTTGTTTGCTTTATTTTATTTAAACTGGGAAATTTGCTGATAAAGAACTACTAATTGCAAAGTGCTGCTCGCTCAACAGAAGCAAATCTGCCAAAGCTTCAGCAATTTGTGACATCCTTTACTGACTATACCACTGAACATTGTTCTAATTGCCATCATCTGCAACCAGGAGGACTGCATAACTGTCTGCACTGTAATAGTCACCTACAAGAATAATTTGTGCTTTAAGAGACTTTCCAAATTAACTTTTTGTTTTCACATTTGCTATAAGCTATCCTGAAACCAATAAATGTCATAAGTGGTTCAAGGTTAGGCCCCCCTAATGTCTTATATGTTGAGTATTGGCAGTTTTATCGTAATCATCATTGCATCTACCTTTTACCGTTGCTGTCTGCCTCCTTCTACCATCCTAGTTTAAAGAGGATCATGTGACAATAATTAGATTAGTAATAGAAACAAGAAATGCTTATAATATTACAGATTTAAGATGTTTATTGATTAATTGTAACTCACATATTGTAAGGAATTACCTTGACATTTGCACCTCCGACCACCAGAGGTCTCTGTATTTGCAAACTTGCCCTTAGATTTGCCCTTATCCAAGATGGCCAGTTTGGAATCAAGGAGAAACCATCTTGGATCCTGTTTCCTGTTTGGGCCTATAAATGGCACTTCCTGGTTCAGACATATGCTTGAGTATTCTGCTTGCTCAGCTCCTGCTACCTGCTACTCTACCTTGCATCTGTGACTACCTGCTTGTGTACCGACCCGGTTAACTTCTGACTACACGCTTGTGTACTGACCCGGCAAAACGTCTGAATACCCGCTTGTGTACCGACCCGGCAAACGTCTGATTACCCACTTGTGTACCGACCCGGCAAACGTCTGATTACCCACTTGTGTACCGACCCGGCTAACGTCTGACTACCCGCTTGTGTACCGACCCGGCTAACGTCTGACTAATCTCTGGATATCTACTCGGCTATTGGGCTTCAGGTAATACCACCAGTATCGTTACACATATACTGTATATCATCATCAACATTTCATCATCAACATTTATTTATATAGCACCAGCAAATTCCGTAGCGCTTTACAATTGGGAACAAACATTAATAAGACAATACTGGGTAATACATACAGACAGAGAGGTAAGAGAACCCTGCTTGCAAGCTTACAATTTCAAATTTGCTTAAATTGCAATAACTAAGCAATAGTGTATAGATATTTTAATTATAGGTGCAGATATTGTATGTGAGAGTGAGAATGAAAGGTGAAGAAGGGACAGAGGATAGGTATATATGTTTGATAACCAAATAGCAACACTAATGGATCTTGATACCATGATTTGGGGTACATTAGGTTTTCTAAATTGTCACATACGGGTTGCTATGGGGGGGTCAATCATTCAGGGTGGGTAGCAGGGCCTGATCAGCCAATAGGCTGACCAGGCTGCAGCCTGGGGCGCTGGAGCCAGGGGGGCGCAACGTCACTGAGATGTTTTTTGTTTTTTTTCCTAAATGTGGAAAGCGGAGTCATCGGGACCGCCACTGGTGTAAAGGAGCGGTCCCGACTGTCACTATTACATGACAGGCAGTCTGGCAGCGATCGCTGCTAGCTGCCTGTCAGTGTGGCCGCGGGCGCTTCTTACTCTGGTCACGTGAGATCAGGACTTCCACATCTCACTTGACCACCAGAGTAAGAAGCGCCCGCGGCCACACCGACAGGCAGCTAGCAGCAATCGCTGCCAGACTGCCTGTCATACACAGCGCTGAAGAGAGGACTCCACAGCAGGTAAGTCCGTTCTAATGACTCGGGGGGAGGGGCGGCAGATGGGCAGGTGAGGTGGCTAAACGGGGCAGGTGAGGTGGCCGAAGGGGGCAGGTGAGGTGGCTGGAGGGGGGGTGGGGGCGCTACGGCTGAAATAGCCTAGGGCAGCCGGAACCCTTAATCGGGCCCTGGTGGGTAGTTAAGTAGGATAGAATTGTTTTGGTTTTTTTTCCTAACAAAAGGGGGGAATTGAAAGAGTTAACTGGATTGCAGATTGTTCAAAAGAATATTGCTTAGGCCTACAACTTTCCAAGTCACAATAGGCTTTAATTTTATTAACAAGTTTCAGGGACATGTAAGAACTGCAACTATGATTTGTAACTGTTATGTCCTGTTTCATAAGACATGTATATTTTTCTTTGTAATATTTGCTGATGTTTGCGCAGTGCTAGAATGTCTGTGACTAAGGGCCTGATTCGTTAAGGAACTTAGGCAAGAAATTTCTTACTTAAGTCTCCTGGACAAAAACCATATTAAAACGCAAGGGTTGAAAATTAGTTTTCTATTTTGGAAATAAGTTAAATACTGACTGTTTTTTTATGTAGCACACAAATGTCAACTTTAAATGTCAGTGTACAAGTAAGTGTGCTACATGAAAAAACAGACAATATTTAACTTATTTGCAAAATAGAAAACTAATTTTCACGCCTTGCATTTTAACATGGTTTTGTCCAGGACACTTAAGTAAGAAATTTCTTGGTTAAGTACCTTAATGAATCAGGCCCTAAAACATTATATATAGAAAATGGTTTGATTAATTCAGAGCATATACTACACCCCACCTGCGTGTGTTTGTTTGTTTCTCCGGCCGTATTGGTGCACCATCTTATCACTGACCACTTAAGAAATATCGTCTGTAATGTAACAACATAATACTAATTGCTTCCTTGTTAGCCACTAATGTGCCCGGATGACCTCAGATGCCGGGATGCGCCACTAATTAGAAGAGTGACCCGGACATTGTCATGGTAATGGCCAGGACGAAGTTAGAGGAAATGACGTTCCGTCTGTTGCTATGACAGCTGGGACGCAGTTAGGTGAAGTGAGCCATGGACCGCAGTGGCTCATAACAGAGTCAAATGGTTTCTGTTGGTAGGTGTGTTTTCATGTGATAATGGATACCTTTGTATGTTATAAACACCAACGGTTATATATTTACCACACCAAGGTATTGGGGTATACACTCGCATATATTATTTACTGGATAACAGTCCTCTTATTTCATGTTATCGTTCACTGGATTTTACTTTTTCATCAGAAAATGAATTGACAGCTTGTGAAAAGACCAGGGAAAGATGACCTAATGGTCCGTGCACATAATTTACAAGCATTCTTCCGAGTTTTGTAAGGGAAAGAATCAAGGCTAGGAACTCCATGTCTCACTTTTTCCACCTGCCTTTTTAGAGGGGTCTTGGCTGGGATATGTGATACTGCTTCTTCCCTCACAACTGGACTACACCTTGGTTATACCTGGATGTGGGACATTTTGTTGAGGAGCACAATGTAGAGGAAGTTAATCCAGACTTGTGGAAGCCCAAAACTATCCACAAGCTCATCCATTCTAAGGGCGTAATTAAGTCTGTTCTAGGGCTACTTGCAACAAATGCAAATGTGTGGGAGAATGTGGCCTCTAAAAGATTGACTAATAGACACAAGGAAATTGCATGGATGGCTATCCAGGGGCGTTTGCCTCTCAGAACATTCAATTCATGCACTCACGGAACAACAAACAAGTGATAGACGGCACTTGTGTGTCTAATTAATGTTGTATACTTAATCAATGTCTCTTCGTATATTAATCACCTTGTGCAAAAATAAAGTTTCCAACCTTTCACGATTCTGTTATGAAGTAATTTTCTTGTGATAGTTCAAAATGTTCTTTGTTCATAATAGAGATGGGCGGGCTTGGTTCCCCGAGAACCGAACCCGCCCGAACTTCCAGTATCCGAGTACCGAGCCGTGCAGGCTCGGTACTCTGGCGCCAATTTGGATTCGAAATCAAGGCAAAACGTCATTGTGAAGTCGTCGGAGCTCGGTTCTCGCAATGTTTGAAAACCATAAATAACCGACTCCACAGCAATCCAGCGCCATTTGACAGAGGGAGAAAGGAGGGTTAGATCGCAGGCAGCATTAGAGCAGGGAGAGAGCAATTCTCTTAGCACTTCTAGCAGGAAGAGAAGAGGATAGAGGAGGCATTTTTGCAAACATTAACAACTGTTTGGGGTGTCCTATTCCCTCCTCCAGAAAGTATTTTCTGCCTGCAGAAATAGACATATACCAGCAGAAGTTTTGATTTTGCACTACAAGTGCTTTGGGGTGTACCATATTCCCCAGTGTGAACAAACAATTTTTCTGGTGCTAAAAGTATTATCTAGCAGCACTATATATTTCTGAATTTGCTCTGCAATATTTTGGGGCTCATTAAAATGGATTCAAAGCAGTCCACATATGAGCAGGATCAGCAAGCAGGTGCTGGCACCAGTCCTGATGGTAGTCTTCCCTGTACTTCATCTGGTAAAGCCTATGTAAAGGTACATAGTCTTTTTAAATCAGGGAAAAAAACACACCCCAAAAATAATTTTACCGTGTTGAAGCGAAAAAGAACTGTAACTGATGAAAAGTTAACTGATTAAAAAAAAAAATTGCCAACATGCCATTCTACACACGCAGTGGCAAAGAGAGAATGAGGCCTTCGCCTTTCTCTATTAGTGCCAGATCAAAAAATGTTGCTGAGCCTTCTTGTAAGGTCACTTGTGACCAAGCAAGACCAAGTAATTCGGAGTCCAAAAGTTGTGCACAACTACTGTTACGTGTGAAAGCCGAGCTGCAAGAAAACAGAAAGGCATTAGACGAAAACGTATGCTCAGAATCAGAAATGACACCAATCCCTGAAGAGAGTCCATCCATGAGTGGTTTGTGTAATTGTGAACATTCTGATAGTGTACCTATAAAGAAGGGCCCTTTCAGCATTTCTGCTGATGTGTGCCTGAACAGCCCGAGTGTAGCTGGTGATACACCAAGTGAGGATGACACTTTGAAAGAGGATGAGGAGGAGATTTGTGTAGCCGATGAGGGTGCTGATGAGGATGCGGTTGATTGTGTAAGTCCTGCACCAGTGTGGCGGCAGCAGTTCTGGCACGTGAGGTTCTGGCACCAAATTGCACTTTCCAAACAGAAGCAGGGATGATGCAGGTGGCAGACCACAACAGTTTGACATCTGGGCTGGTTTGAAGGATTTTACCAAAAAATGTGTGACCTTGTCCATAACTCCAACCAATCCTACTATTAACATGCAAAGGATGGTGGAGGGCGTAGCAGGGATTAAACTGTATTTTTACTAATTTGCACTAATAAGGTTTGGGTGTAATATACACCAAAAGACTAGTGCTCAATTGCTAAGAGTCATTGATGAAGAGGAAGACAAGCCGGCTTGTCTGAAGAATTTGCAGGCAAATTCTACAGCATAATATAGGTAACACCCAAAGAGAAGAGCTCCATTGCTCCATTGCTAATTGGACACAAGAGGGTAAATGTATGAAGCTCCGGGTTCTTCAACACCCGCGAGTTCGGCGTCTTCAGCGCTTAAATTTAAAGCAGTGCTGTCTTGTAAAGGGAAACTTCCCGTTACAAGGCAGCGCCGCTTTAAATTTAAGCGCTGAAGACGCTGAACTCGCGGGTGTTGAAGAACCCGGAGCTTCATACATTTACCCCAAGACCTCAATTAAATGTCTTAAACCAACTGTATTAATAGTAGATATTGGACGCAGATGTAATACTAGCATAGTCCCCATGGCGTCTGTGATCCGCTTTTCAACTGGGTGAAAGCTTTCATACTTGCTTCCTCTTGCAAAGGATTGTTTAACAGTCAATTGTTGCTTCTGGGGATATTGATGATGAAGCTGTTGTGGGTGTAGATTGCAGGTGCTGGAATCTAGATGAGAGAAGGGAGGTAGATGATGCTGGACTGCTTGTTGTTATTTTTTTTAACATAAGTTTCTGATTTTCCCAACAGCTTTCCATGAACTCGATTCAAATGCCGTAACATGGTTGAGCATCGTAGATTAAGGTCCCTACCTCTACTGAGTGTGGCTTTAAAAACGCTACAAATGGCTAGACAACTGTTGTCAGGATTTGTCTAAAAATAATTCCACAATTAAGAGGTGGATTTTTGGTCTTCTGCCCAGGTATGACAAGGGCATTTTTCTTATCACTGGCAAGAACTGCAGCATTTTTTCTTTGAAAGTGTATGAAAATCATATTGTGACCTATGAGGTGTTCAAAATTGAATGGAAATGACTGGAAATTAGTGTTAATGAGGTTAATAATAATGTAGGTACAAAATAATACCTAAATTCAGTTATTTTAGCCCAAAAAATTTTTTTTTTTTAACAAATTGCAAAACAAAACCAAACAAAACCAAAACCAAAATACGCAAGGCTGGTTTTGCCAAAACCAAAATCAAAACTAAAACCAAAACATGAAGGTAATCCAGATCCAAAACCAAAACACGGGGGTCAGTGACCATCTCTAGTTCATAAGAAATTCATTCAAGATTATTAGTGATCCAGTGTTATATGCAAAAAATGTAAAAAAATATCATAGTGCAATGTTTCATATGATTGATTGAATTATAACGTGAATCTTATAATATAAATTGTGACATTATACAACAATGTTGGGAAAAATGCTCATACAGTGTGAAACTAAAAACTTGCTTTTATTACCAGTGTAAATACTGACAAAAAAAATGCTACATAAAGACACATTCCTTTATATAAAATATCCAACACATTTGCAGATGGGTTCTTACCCTAACAAGATGGTAAATAAGCGTCCCTTCAAGATGGATGTTCAGGCTGCCGACTTGTGCTTCACAGATCTTTGAGGAAGAAGACAACTGCTCCACACGTCGTGAGATCTGCTCTGGAACTACAAGTCTCAGAATCACCTTTCAGCCTTTGTTTGACAGGGAATGCTTAGACTTTTAGTTCCACAACAGCTATAAACAGTAAGCATGAGGCTTAGTCCTTGGTAAAAGGAAACAAATGATAGTACTAATACAGGTAATAAAGGAAATTAATTAAGAACATAAAATTAAAAAGAGGATCTTTTAACAGGAAGCAATCCTGTCATCTCTCTAGTCTCACTATGTGACAGTCAATATTTCAGACTCAACAAAATTAAAGGGCATAATCTCCATAATTACATCTTGGTCAGCTTGCTGTTTACATTGAAGTGCATTCTGGGAAGCACTATTTTATTATTAGACGAAGCCTGTCTTGGTGATATGGTCTCAATAGTGGTTTTTTTATAGTGTAAAAACTATGTTTGCATCACATGCATTTTTCTTTCCCTTTTTAGGCTTCATATGATTCAAAGCACCTGCGTGGTACTGAGTGCTTACGGTTTACTAGTACTGCATCTAAGACCGTGAGGATTATTATGCATTTTATTGCAGTGTCTGATACTGGAGCATCAGTAGCATCTCTCCTGATATACCACATTCACTCCCGACAGCTTTGGCTGCACCCATAACATGTTGCCATCATGGAAGGTTTCCTAATAGCATTGTTTATTGGGCCATAAGCAGGTCATCAGTGTTACAAGTTATAAGGTTACAAGTGTACTGCCTGCATGGAATGACAGATGCACACAGATGTCTTACCTTGTTCCTGATTGGTCGTCCTACTGTCTGCAAGGACCCATCAACATCGCTTCTAAATCAGGCAAATTACTAGGTGGCAGGGATACAGTTGGGAGTAGAGGGAGTGTACGAAGTGACGGCCAGGAGTAGAGACTCTTCTCTCTACCCCGATCGCCATCCCAATCGATTTGCTCTAGGCCTGGGCATGGGGCTATGGATAGTCAGGACAGGGAAGAATCCCGCACCGAATACCGTAATCACCAATGTACAAGTGAGTGCCCTACCAAGAGAGAGACAAAACCAGAAATTGGTACTCACTGGCAAAATGGTCGCCTCCTCTTGAAAGCCGTCTGCACGCTACTACTTGCAACCTATAAACGGGCGACACGACACACAACCACCTCACATAACTAACTCCCTCTAATGCCCTCTCCTAATCCTAATTATCCAACTATTGTCCTTGTAATAATCCTACTCGACTGTCCACCATCATATTGCTGCTGATAGTGTTTACAAGCTAGGTTTCTGGTCCTGTAATTTTCATTCTGCTCCTCAGCTTTTTAGCTAAGATCAGGTATAGATGCACATGTATGCAGTGGGGGCTTAAAGGCACCTGCTGTAGGTGACGAGCTGTCATCTGGTCCTTTGGCCTGAGGCCCAAGCAGTGGAGAAAACCCAAGATCAAGATCTATGTGACCTGGGAGGTGTAAAAAAATCACTGAAGTAGTAGGGAACAGAGTATGGCACGGTGCACATTTTTCCCGCTTTTTCTTTGCCATGTATCACCTCCTTTTGCCTCAGCCTTATTGCTGGGTGGGAGAATTTTTTTAAAATAGCCTAGCCATGAGGCTTTGGCTGATGTCATGGGAAAGGGACCCCCCCAGATCATTTGGTCTCATGGGTTGTGGATAGAGGGTCTCTTCCTCTATTGAGGAGAATCTGACTTTTTCTGTACACATGGGCACTTTTTTTATTTTACAGCTTTTTTCTTTTTTTGTGTGTTCCACTCCAATTTCTTCCTGGCTCCTGATCTCTGGCTTTGCCGTATGGTGACTTCTGGTTCTTAATTACAGTGACCTCTGGCCAGAGGCAGAACTAGAGAGCTGTGGGCCCTGATAAAGGGAGGCAGGAAGGGGGGAACCGGGGCCCTCTGCATCTGCCAAGCTGAAGCACAACAGTAACTCAATGCTGAAAAGGAACAAGATATGCAGATAAATATGGAGCTACAATGAGTAGCAGAAAATCTCTGGCAGTTGACACTCACTAGTAATGTAGAAGTATCTCTGACACTGATTCAATAGCAAACAGTTTCTTGTATAAATAGTGTTCACATAAGGCAGGTATGCAGAAAGGCTGCGGCTAACAAAGTCCAAAAAGCACAAACAGTTGAGCACATTGAAATAACAGCGGCATTTCTGAGACAGGCCCAGAGCCCCTCAGTGTGGAAGGAAGAAATACTTAACTGAAAGTTAATACTCTAGTATGTAATGATAGTAAAGTTACCTATGATTAGTGTTCTGCAGATGGAGCAAGTGTCCATAACCCAAGTAAAGTAATCTGTGATAGAAATCACTGTAATCAGAAGCCAGAGACAGGAACCAGTACCAACTGATCTGCAGAGCCAGGAATCAGGAGCCAGAGGAAGTGGCAGAACTAGCATTGGTGCAGCAGGTGCAGTGCCCCTGGGCCCATGGAGATAATGGGGACCGTTGCTTGGCAGATGCAGAGGGCCCCGGTTCCCCCCTTCCCGCCTCCCTTTATCAGGGCCCACAGCTCGCTAGTTCTGCCTCTGGCCAGAGGTCACCGTAATTAAGAACCAGAAGTCACCATATGGCAAAGCCAGAGATCAGGAGCCAGGAAGAAATTGGAGTGGAACACACAAAAAAAGAAAAAAGCTGTAAAATAAAAAAAAGTGCCCATGTGTACAGAAAAAGTCAGATTCAGTACTGTGACTCTGTCATTATTTCCTGTCTGGTGCTGAATCTTACTAAGCCATCTTTTACCGCAACACAATCGCATTCTTCCTGCCAGTGTATTCCTAAAACTAATCTTGACATCATTTTATTTACTTTGCCCTTCTCTTTTTAGTGTCGAACTGTATTTTTGTAACCATCCTATACAAATAACATAGAGACTATTTATTAATACTAAGGGAACTAAGGGAACATCACACTAATTGGAAGATTTACTTTTCTAATATTTAGATAATATTTTTATGGATGCTCTCTCTATAGGACCAAAGCCACAATCTTTATCTACAATTAAAAACATTTATTTAACTAGAACAGATACTGCTGTCACAGAAGAACCACAGTGTGCTCGTGGGAAAGGTATTTTCCTTTTTAAAATTGTTCACCACTTCTCTTTGCAGTACTTTGGTGAAGTGCATGGTGAGTGGCATATTCAGCAACAGGCAAAAACAGTGAAAACCACTCCTTTAACATCACACCATAGTGTGCACTATATTTGAGGAACAAAAATGAAGAGAACTATTAAGTACAATGATACTTTTTCCACCCATTTACCACTACTTTATTAAAGTAAACTGCAGATAAACATTGTGATTTTTAAAAGAATGTGGAATTAATGAACCACCATTTTCATGTTATTGACATCCACATTTTGCTTTTTTCACTCCTCTTTTTCCAAATACAGACAGCCAAAATAGATAAACAGACAAAGCAGGGTAATATGTGCTGAACATGTTAAACATGCACCAGCACGAAAACGCATTCATGGGCTGTCAGTGCGTGCCAGCGTTTTTAGTTCAACAAGAGCTTGCACTATATTTTAACAGTATTGCCTGATGGGCTGATACACTTGAGGAGTGGGGGCACAATAATTTTTTATTTGGCCCTGTCACGAGCCACGGCAGTACCTCAGGTGCCACTTGCCACTTCATAGTCACAAGCCACGTCCCTGCCGTCGTCAAGTCGCCATGACGACCAGGATGTCTCTTCCTGTGCTGTCGTCTTGACAGTTTCCTAGGCAACGGTCGGGAAGCGTCCTGGCAAGAGTGCCATCCAGATTATTCACAGGCTGGCTGCCTGTTTTCCCATTTGCCATATTTTGTATTTAAGGCAGGGTGGGCTTAGCCTCCCTGCAGATTATAGCGCTCTGTGTAAGACACAAACTGCTGACCAGATACCCTGTACCTCTAGATACCTGGCTCTCTGTAAGCTGTTTTCCCTGTTGTGACCTTGGCTTGCTTTCTGGACCCTGTGTCACATGCCGGGCACTCAGGCTGCGTACCAGTTGCCCGGCGCACTTACCTGGTCCCCGCTGACTGCCGTGCTCCATCCCGGCCGGCATCCATCTTCTCTTCAGGTCTGTGCATGCGCAGACCCGATCTATTCATTTCCTTTGCTCTCCCTCTACCCTACGGATTGCTGCTCCTTCCAAGTTCGATGAGGACGCTAAATATTGTCGTGGTTTCCTGAATCCATGCTCCATACAGGTGAAGTTGCAACCACAAAATTTCCAAACTCAAAGATCCAAAGAGGCATACTTAATTTCTTTATTGTCTGGTCAAGCTTTAGCTTGGGCATCTCCTTTTTGGGAATGTGATGACCCACCCCTTGCAGACAATGCAGCTTTCATTGCTGCAGTTCTTAAAATTTTTGATGAGCCTGGGCGAGTCACCTCTGCAGCATCCAGTATTCTCTGTCTCTGTCAAGGCTCCCATTCTGTGGCTCAATACGTCATCCACTTCTAGACCTTATCATCTGAGCTTCGTTGGAATAATGATGCTTTGGTGGCCACCTTTTGGCAGGGCTTCTCGGACAAAATTAAAGATGCCCTAGCTTTGCAGGAACTTCCTACCACTTTAGACACCATGATCTCCCTTTGTAATCGAGTGGACCTCCATTTTCATAAAAGATCCTCTGAGAAGGATAGTTCCTGGCGTCCTGTAGTGAAATTAGTAACTCTCTTTCTTATCATTATCTAAAGAAGAGCCCATGCAAATAGGGCGTTCTCGTCTGACCCTGAAAGAATGTGACATGAAACTTAAGAACAAATTATGCCTATATTGTGCCGATCCTGGTCATCTGCTAAATGCCTGTCCTAAGAGGTCTGGAAACACCAGGCCCTAACCTTCTCCGGAGAGGTCAGAGTAGGTGTCTCTAAAACCTCTCCCTCTCTTAAAATTCCTAAAATTTGCTTTTCTGTCATTCTCAACGGGCCTTTGGGCTTCCTTGACACCTCCGCTCTTTTAGACTCTGGGGCAGCTGGGAATTTTATTTCACTCTCTTTAATTTTGTAGTGCTCCATACCTGTTGTACACCTGGAGGTTCCTGTTTCTATTACAGCTATCGATGGGTCCTGCATAGCTAATTAAAACCTATAATTTCGTAATAAACCCATCACTCTCCAAGTCAGGGGCATTACATCGAGAACAGATCTCTTTCCACGTCCTGCCTTCTACCACTACTCCTGTCATCCTTGGCTTGCATTCTCCCCGAATGGATTGGACTACTTCCCAGATCCTGTCTTGGGGTCCTGCTTGTTTTCGGGGATGTCTTACCCATATCCAACCCCTCAGAATCATCTCCACCCTACCTGAATTTAAGTCCACGAGGCTGCACGATCAGTATCTTTCGTTTTTGGACGTTTTTGATAAAATCCGTTCGGAGCATCTACCTCCTCACCGACCGTGGGACTGTCCCATTGAGTTACAGCCAGGAATGACTCCTCCCTGAGGCCGAGTTTACCCCTTGTTATTACCCGATGCACTGGCCATGTCTGAATATGTCAAAGAAAATCTCCAACAGGGCTTAATCAGACTCTCCTACATAACTGCTGTAGCGGGTTTTTCTTTGTGAAGAAGAAAGATGGCGTCTTGAGGCCATGTATAGAATACTGAGGGCTCAATGCTATAACCATCAAAAACCGTTACCCCATTACACTCATCACAGAGCTCTTTGACCGCATTAAAGGAGCCAAAGTCTTCACTAAACTAGATCTTCGTGGAGGCTATAATCTCATTAGAATCAGATCGATCCGTGTAATGCTCCCGCTGTATAGCAAAGCTTCGTAAATTAAATATTTAGATTTCTCCTCTGTGTGTGTGTGGTCATTTACCTTGACGACATTTTGGTTTTCTCTCAAGATATCTCCTCTCACCGTCTCCATGTAGCAGAAGTACTCTCCAGGTTACGCCAAAATCTACTCTTTTGTAAACTTGAAAAATGTTTCTTCGAAGTTCCACAAATGCCCTCCTTGGTTACATCGTGTCAGGTACTGGATTATAAATGGACCCAGATAAAGCTAGTGCAATTCTGGATTGGTCCCTTCCGCTCGGCCTCAAGTCCATTCAGCATTTCCTGAGTTTCGCTAAATATTACAGAAATTTCCTCAAAGGCTACTTCTCCATTGTGGCCCCCATTGTGGCACTTACCCGGAAGGGTTCCAATCCCAAATCTTGGTCTACAATTGCCTTGGAGGCCTTCAAGTTTCTCAAGAACGTCTTCGCCTCAGTGCCTGTCCTCAAACAACCTGACACCTCCATGCCGTTTTTCCTAGAGATTGATGCTTCTAATGCAGGCATTGGGGCAGTCCTATCGCAGAAGTCAGCCCGAACTCAGTTTCATCCTTGTGCCTTCTACTCTAGGAAAATCCTCCCTGTGGAAAGAAATTATGCCATCAAAGGCAAAGAGTTACTCGCCATCAAAGCAGCACTTACCGAATGATGTTATCTCTTGGAAGGTGCCAGACACCCAGTTACAATTTTACTGACCACAAGAACTTATTGTACCTTCTTTCTGCATAATGCATGAATCCCAGGCAGGCTCAGTGGTCGCTCTTCTTTTCCTGTTTTGACCTTCGCATGACCTTCAAAACTGGGGAGAAGAATAAAAGAGTTCACGCTCTATCTTGTGCACTTCCTTCGGACACAATATTGGAGGACATTCCTGCTCACTCCATCCAGGATCCCAAATGTCTCTTATCCTCCACTTTTGCTCGATTCTCCTTTTCTTCCACCTAGAAAGACCTATGAGACCTAGAAAGACCCGGGGGTAAATGTATTATTGTCCGGTTTTGACAACTCGCAGGAGTTCGGCAAGTTGACAGCTGAAATTTAAAGCGGCGCTGCCTTTTAAAAGGAAACTTACCTTTACAAGGCAGCGCCGCTTTAAATTTAAGCTGTCAACTTGCCGAACTCCCGCGAGCTGACAAAACCGGACAATAATACATTTACCCCCCGGTCTCCGCAAAAGGCGCCTGAAGTACTTCCATTGTACTCATTTCTCTGGTCACTCTGGGGTCCGTAAGACTACCAAACTAGTTTTCAGGAACTACTGGTGGCTAAGTCTACACTCTGAAGTTAAGAATTTTGTTTCCTCCTTTAGTACGTGTGTTCAGCATAAGTCTGCTCGCCAGACTTCCTTTGGTCAGTCATTTCCCTTACCAATCCCACGGGAACCTTGGACCCATGTCAGTATGGATTTTATTACGGATCTACCTCCCAGCAAGAAATGTAACACCATCTGGGTTGTGGTGGACTGGTTTTCTAAAATGGCCCATTTCATCCCTCTTTCCGGCTTTCCATGCTCTTTGGTTTTGGCATCTCACTTCATTAATGAAATATTCTGTTTACATGGCTGTCCCTCCGATATAATCTCAAACTGGGTGTCTAGTTTGTGTTAAAGTTTTGGAGGGCTCTCTGTAAACTCATGGGAATTAAATTGAATCTATCCTCTTCTTACCACCCTCAATCCAAGGGACAGACCGAACAAGTCAACCAAGATTTAGAGACATACCTCAGGACGTTTTCTTCTGCCAACCAAGATAACTTGGCTGCCCTCTTAACCTGGGCTTAATTTGCCCATAACAATGCCTTTCATGGATCTACTATTGCTTCACCCTTTTTTGTCGTCTATGGACATCATCCTCCTCTTAAGTTTTCTCCCCTCCCTGTCACCCAGGTCCCTGCTGTTAATTCATTACACTGAAGATTCTCCACCATCTGGAGTCAAGTAAGGAGTTGTCCAAAGAAATCTTCCAACCGTTACAAACTGTGGGCAGATAAGAGGCGATGGGTAGTTCCTGTCTGTAAAGTTGGAGATAGGGTGTGGTTGTCCACCAAGAATATTCGTCTCAAAGTGTACTGTATGAAACTTGCTCCTCGTTTCATTGGTCCTTACAGTATTTCCCAAAGTCATCAATCCTGTTTGTTGTAAATTACAGTTACCTGTCTCCATCTGTATTTCCAATTCCTTCCGTGTTTCCCTGTTAAAGCCACTGATTATTAATTGCTTCTCATCCAAATCTTCCTCCTCCACCATTCACAAAATTCATCAAGAGGAAGGGTTTCAACTCAAGCACATTTTGGACTTCAAGTACTACAAGGGCGGTTTGAAATATTTGGTGCATTGGAAGGGTTTCGGCCCTGAAGAATGCTCCTGGGTGCGTGCCTCTGACATCCATGTGCCTCTGTTACTGAAGAGATTTCACAAGAAGTTCCCCTTGAAGTCCGTGTTAGGTGTTTGGTGCCCACCTTTAATGGGGGGGCACTGTCACACGCCAGGCAGTCTGGCTGCGCAGCCAGTGTCCGGCGCACTTATCTGCTCCCCGCTGACTGCCGTGCTCCGTCCTGACCAGCTGCCATCTTCCCTTCGATCTATTCATTTCTTTTGCTCTCCTCCTATTGGCTGCTCATTTTGGCTCCAACTTTAAAAGTCACATCCTTCTGACACCCAGTGTCTGTTCTTTAAGTCACCTTCCATTAGGTGCTGGACCTGGCTCCCTTCTTCTCCTTCATTGTAAGTGGAAACCCTGCAATCCACAGATCATTCCTCATTCAGCTGTACCTGCATTCCTGTGATACCTGTAGTCCGCGACTGTTATACCTCTGTGTATCATCCATCATCCCAGTGGTAACTCTGCAGTCCGCAGACTATTCCTCTTTCAGCTGTACCTGCATTTCTGTGATACCTGTAGTTTGTGACTGTTATACCTTTTGTGTATCCTCCCCCACCCCAGTGGTAACCCTGCAGTCCGCAGAGTATTCATTCAACTGTACCTGCATTCCTGTGTTACCTGCTGCCCGCAGTCTCTTATCTCCCAGCATATTCTTCCCTCCTGTGCTGTCTGCTACCGGTGACCATATCCGTATATTCCCTCAAAGGGTTTAGCCTGGTACTCTTAGTGAGGGCCGCGACCTGCGGGAAAGACACAGCTAAGACTAAACCACCTTGCTGCGGTCCCTGGTGAATACCGTCTCCCTGTTAGACTCCGCCCCCCACTAGGGGTTGTGCCAAACTAGGCAAACCTAGGTCTTAAATCCTTGAACCGTGACACCCTGCTTGTATTCCTGTGCCCTTTGATCTTTTGCCTGTTTCCTGGATTTTCGGTGTTTGCAACCTGCCCTGACCTTTTGGCTTGTACCTTGATCTTCCTGCTTGCTACAAACCCACAACCTAGGACTGTCCCAGATTTCTGCCTCCAGTATTTCTCTACCCTACGCTGCGGTTATTCTGATAAGCTTCTACTATCAGACAGTTAAGTCCTGGGGGCATCCGACTACCTCTAATTGCATCTTGTTCTATGGGAAAGGCGGCTGCTAAAGTTGAAGACCACTACTAGTCCGGTTCTGAAAGCTTATCAGATAGTCGCAGCCCTAACAGCCCCCTGCCTTGAGGGCCGTGCCCAGTGCTATGTAGGCTGGGCTTGGGAATGTAATGGTTTAAACGGTTATTTTTTACCTTGTTATTTTATTTTTACACTTTCTGACAGGTTAGATAGCTCAAACTGCATACAGATCTTTTGCACGTTTTTGTTTTTTTAATGAAAGCAGTTTGGCAAACCATTGCTTAATACATGGGACAGTTTGTATACCGTGTCTAAAAATCGTGATTGCAGTTTGAGACATTGTAGTTTGAAATAATGCACTTTGATGTGTGGTTTGGCCTTTAGTACATTACACGGTTTACAAACTGTACATCAAAGCGCACAAAAACCTGCTGTAATTCTCACATATTGTATATTGTAAATTTGGGAGCAGATCTCGTTTCTTTTTACTTTGTAATCCCCAGTCTTTTATTTCATTTTGTTTCCAGTTGTATTTTCAGTGTAAATTTTGTGGACTAAGTTGGTCAGTGGCAGAGCAAGTGCGGTGTACTGGGGCCCATGGAGATAATGGGGGCCACTGCACGGGGAATTAGCGAGCTAGGGGCCCTGGTTCCATCCTCCCTGCTTCTCTGCACCAGGGCCCACAGCTTGCTAGTTCCGCCTCTGAAGTTAGTGAATGAAATCTAGAGAACATCAATTACTTTGCTCTAATACCATTCAGCAACATCCTTTATACAGAAGAAGTGAAGTGATTTTAAACAGATTATCAATAATTAGTGGTATAAGTATCATTATATACATATTCTAGTTCTAAATTGATCTTATGTTAAAATTGCCACAAAATTAATATCCAAAAACATACATCTAAAAAAACAGCAACAAAAGGAGAAATAAAAACAAATTAATTTACAAAGTTCCATACAGCAACATGCAAGTGATAAACACTTTTAAACAAGTTTCTTTGAGGTTTCTGTGCCATCAGATTTTTACAATTTTAAGATTTTCTCTTCAGTTACTTTAAAGGCGTATGATTTGCATTAGGAAATCTGTTGGTTTACTTGCATTTCCATTTTCCACTTGTCAATCAAATCTTCCTCTGGGAAGATGACCGACTAACAGCAGCAACAGCATCAGTGGCAGTAGTAGGCGTACCGCTGCAGGATTCCTCGGATGAATCCCGTATTGAAGAGGACTCAGTTTGGCTGCTGACTTGGGCTGCAGGACTGAATCTGATGGAGATCGTGGAGGAAGTTGACGAGGAGGGTGTTGCTGGTGTGTATCCAACTGGACCACGGGATTTAGGTGTCCCTGTACCGATGACGGTCCTAGCCCCAGTTCCTGAACTAACCACTGAACTATGAAGGTTATTCAGGTGACGTATAAGGGAGGATGTCCCTAGGTGGGCAAGATCCTTACCCCTGCTTATTTGAGCTTCACATAAGCTACATATGGCCATACATTGGTTGTCCGGATTTGGATAAAAATAACTCCAGACCGAAGAGGTGCATTTTTTGTTCTTCTGACCAGGCATGACGATGGGCTTTTTCATCCCATGGACATCAGCTGTTTCCCCCCCTGGTGCCTCATTTACAATAACCACATCACCATCCTCATCATCAAGTTCCTCCACAGCGCCAGCTACATCATCAATAGCCTCCTCCCGAGCCACCTCTTCCTGTACAGTGATGGGAAGGTCAGGCTTGACAACCACCAACACCCTTGGACTCGCCTTGGGGATTTGTGATAATTTCTCTTTAGAAGGCAGAGTTGTTTGCTGTTTTGTTGCTGACAGCATAACTCTCTTCAATTTTTTTTAGGGGGGAGGAGGAGGAGGGCTAAGATCCTTGGGTGAAGCTGAACCACTAGTCATGAACACGGGCCAGGGCCTAAGCCGTTCCTTGCCACACCGTGTCGTAA